>NW_028327370.1:488674-674261 GCF_031878675.1 Megascapheus bottae | reverse complement strand
TCATAGAATGGAGTTGTGTGAAGTCACAGAAGGCAGGTGTGTGAAGTCACAGAATACAGTTGTGTGAAGTCAAGTAATTGAGGTGTGTGAAGTCAGAATGCAGGTGTGTGAAGTCATAGAATGGAGGTGTGTGAAGTCATAGAATGGAGGTATGTGAAGTCATAGATTGGAAGTGTGGGAAGTCATAGAATAGAGGTCTGTGAAGTCATAGATTGAAGGTGTGTGGAAGGCATAGTATGGAGGTGTGTGAAGTCACAGAAAGGAGGTGTTTGAAGTCACAGAATGGAGGTGTGTGAAGTCAAAATGGAGGTGTGTGAAGTCAAAGAATGGAGGTGTATGAAGTCATAGAATGGAGGTGTATGAAGTCATGGAATGGAGGTTTGTGAAGTCAAACATTGGAAGTGTGTGAAGTTATAGAATGGAGGTGTGTGAAATCATATAATGGAGGTGTGTGAAGTCATAGAATGGAGGAGTGTGAAGTCATAGAATGTTGGTTTTTGAAGACACAGAATGGATGTGTGTGAAGTCATAGAATGGAGGTGTGTGAAGTCAGATTGGAGGTGTGTGATGTAACAGAATGGAGGTGTGTCAACTCAGAAAGGAGGTGTGTGAAGTCATAGAATGGAGTTGTGTGAAGTCATAGAATGGAGGTGTGTGAAATCATAGAATGGAGGTGTGTGAAGTCACAGAAATGAGGTGTTTGAAGTCAATATGGAAGTGTGTGAAGACAGAATGGAGTTGTGTGAAGTCATAGAATGGAGGTGTGTGAAGTCACAGAATGGAGGTGTGGGAAGTCACAGAATGGAGGTGTGTGAACTCAGAATGGAGGTGTGTGAATTCACAGAAGGGAGGTTTGTGAAGTCATAGAATGGATGTTTCTGAAGTAAGAATGAATGTGTGTGAAGTCATAGAATGGAGGTGTGTGAAGTGAAAATGCAGGTGTGTGAAGTCAAACAATGGAGGTGTGTGAAGTCACAGAATGGAGGTATGTGAAGTCACAGAATGGAGGTGTGTGAAGTCACAGAATGGAAGTGTATGAAGTCAAAATGGAGGTGTTTGAAGTCAGAGAATGGAGGTGTGTGAAGTCAAAGAATGGACGTGTGTGAAGTCAAAACTGTGGTGTGTGAAGTCACAAATGCAGGTGTGTGAAATCACAGAATGGAGGTGTGTGAAGTCAAAATGGAGGTGTGTGAAGTCAAAGAATGGATTTGTTTGAAGTCATAGAATGGAGGTGTATGAAGTCATGGAATGGAGGTTTGTGAAGTCAAACATTGGAAGTGTGTGAAGTTACAGAATGGAGGTGTGTGAAGTCATAGAATGGAGGTGTGTGAAGTCACAGAATGGAGGTGTGTGAACTCATAGAATGGAGGAGTGTGAAGTCATGGAATGGAGGTGTGTGAAGTCACAGATGGAGGTGTTTGAAGTCATAGAATGGAGGTGTGTGATGTCACAGAATGGAGGTGTGTGAAGTCACAGAATGGAGGTGTGTGAACTCAGAATGGAGGTGTGTGAATTCACAGAAGGGAGGTTTGTGAAGTTAAAAAATGGATGTTTCTGAAGTAAGAATGAAGGTGTGTGAAGCCATAGAATGGAGGTGTGTGAAGTCAAAATGCAGGTGTGTGAAGTCAAACAATGGAGGTGTGTGAAGTCACAGAATGGAGGTGTGTGAAGTCACAGAATGGAAGTGTGTGAAGTAAAAATGGAGGTGTGTGAAGTCAGAGAATGGAGGTGTGTGAAGTCAAATCATGGACGTGTGTGAAGTCAAAATTGTGCTGTGTGAAGTCACAAATGCAGGTGTGTGAAGTCACAGAATGGAGGTGTGTGAAGTCAAATGGAGGTGTGTGAAGTCAAAGAATGGATGTGTTTGAAGTCATAGAATGGAGGTGTATGAAGTCATGGAATGGAGGTTTGTGAAGTCAAACATTGGAAGTGTGTGAAGTTACAGAATGGAGTTGTGTGAAGTCAGAGAATGGAGGTGTGTGAAGTCAGAATGCAGGTGTGTGAAGTCATAGAATGGAGGTGTGTGAAGACATAGAATGTAGGTGTGTGAAGCCATAGATTGGAAGTGTGTGAAGTCATAGAATGGAGGTGTGTGAAGTCATAGATTGAAGGTGTGTGGAAGTCATAGTATGGAGATGGGTGAAGTCACAGAAAGGAGGTGTGTGAAATCACAGAATGGAGTTGTGTGAAGTCAAAATGGAGGTGTGTGAAGTCATAGAATGGAGGTGTGTGAAATCAAAGAATGGAGGTTTGTGAAGTCATAGAATGGATTGTGTGTGAAATCATAGAATTGAGGTGTGTGAAGTCACAGAATTGAGGTGTGTAAAGTCACAGAGTGGAGGTGTGTGAAGTCACAGAATGGAGTTGTGTGTGAAGTCATAGAATGGAGGTGTGTGAAGTCACAGAATGCAGGTGTGTGATGTCAGAATGGAGGTGTGTGAAGTCACCGAATGGAGGTTGTGACGTCATAAATGTTGGTGTGTGAAGTCATAGAATGGAGGTGTGAAGTCATAGAATGGAGGAGTGTGAAGTCATAGAATGGAGTTGTGTGAAGTCACAGAAGGCAGGTGTGTGAAGTCACAGAATACAGTTGTGTGAAGTCAAGTAATGGAGGTGTGTGAAGTCAGAATGCAGGTGTGTGAAGTCATAGAATGGAGGTGTGTGAAGTCATAGAATGGAGGTGTGTGAAGTCATAGATTGGAAGTGTGGGAAGTCATAGAATAGAGGTGTGTGAAGTCATAGATTGAAGGTGTGTGGAAGGCATAGTATGGAGGTGTGTGAAGTCACAGAAAGGAGGTGTTTGAAGTCACAGAATGGAGGTGTGTGAAGTCAAAATGGAGGTGTGTGAAGTCAAAGAATGGAGGTGTGTGAAGTCATAGAATGGAGGTGTATGAAGTCATGGAATGGAGGTCTGTGAAGTCAAACATTGGAAGTGTGTGAAGTTATAGAATGGAGGTGTGTGAAGTCATATAATGGAGGTGTGTGAAGTCATAGAATGGAGGAGTGTGAATTCAGAATGGAGATGTGTGAAGTCACATAAAGGAGGTGTGTGAAGTCACAGAATGTTGGTGTGTGAAGTCATAGAATGGAGTGTGTGTGAAGTCAAGCAATGGAGGTGTGTGAAGTCAGAATGCAGGTGTGTGAAGTCATAGAATGGAGGTGTGTGAAGTCATAGAATGGAGGTGTGTGAAGTCATAGATTGGAAGTGTGGGAAGTCATAGAATAGAGGTGTGTGAAGTCATAGATTGAAGGTGTGTGGAAGGCATAGTATGGAGGTGTGTGAAGTCACAGAAAGGAGGTGTTTGAAGTCACAGAATGGAGGTGTGTGAAGTCATAGATTGAAGGAATGTGAAGGCATAGTATGGAGGTGTGTGAAGTCACAGAAAGGAGGTGTTTGAAGTCACAGAATGGAGGTGTGTGAAGTCAAAATGGAGGTGTGTGAAGTCAAAGAATGGAGGTGTGTGAAGTCATAGAATGGAGGTGTATGAAGTCATGGAATGGAGGTTTGTGAAGTCAAACATTGGAAGTGTGTGAAGTTATAGAATGGAGGTGTGTGAAGTCATAATGGAGGTGTGTGAACTCATAGAATGGAGGTGTATGAAGTCACAATGGAGGTGTGTGAAGTCATAGAATGGTGGTGTGTGAAGTTACAGAATGGAGGTGTGGAAGTCATAGAATGGATGTTTCTGAAGTAAGAATGAAGGTGTGTGAAGCCATAAAATGGAGGTGTGTGAAGTCAAATGCAGGTGTGTGAAGTCAAACAATGGAGGTGTTTGAAGTCACAGAATGGAGGTGTGTGAAGTCAAAGAATGGAAGTGTGTGAAGTCAAAATGGAGGTGTGGGAAGTCAGAGAATGGAGGTGTGTGAAGTCAAATCATGGACGTGTTTGAAGTCAAAATTTTGGTGTGTGAAGTCACAAATGCAGGTGTGTGAAGTCACAGAATGGAGGTGTGTGAAGTCAGAGAATGGAGATGTGTGAAGTCAGAATGCAGGTGTGTGAAGTCATAGAATGGAGGTGTGTGAAGTCATAGATTGACGGTGTGTGGAAGGCATAGTATGGAGGTGTGTGAAGTCACAGAAAGGAGGTGTTTGAAGTCACAGAATGGAGGTTTGTGAAGTCAAAATGGAGGTGTGTGAAGTCAAAGAATGGAGGTGTGTGAAGTCACAGAATGAAGGTGTATGAAGTCATGGAATAGAGGTTTGTGAAGTCAAACAATGGAAGTGTGTGAAGTTACAGAATGGAGGTGTGTGAAGTCATTGAATGGAGGTGTGTGAAGTCATTGAATGGAGGAGTGTGAAGTCAGAATGGAGATGTGTGAAGTCACATAATGGAGGTGTGTGAAGTCATAGAATGTTGGTGTGTGAAGTCATAGAATGGAGGTGTATGAAGTCATAGAATGGAGTTGTGTGAAGTCAGAATGCAGGTGTGTGAAGTCATAGAATGGAGGTGTGTGAAGTCATAGAATGGAGGTATGTGAAGTCACAGAATGGAGGTGTGTGAAGTCACAGAATGGAAGTGTATGAAGTCAAAATGGAGGTGTTTGAAGTCAGAGAATGGAGGTGTGTGAAGTCAAAGAATGGACGTGTCTGAAGTCAAAACTGTGGTGTGTGAAGTCACAAATGCAGGTGTGTGAAATCACAGAATGGAGGTGTGTGAAGTCAAAATGGAGGTGTGTGAAGTCAAAGAATGGATTTGTTTGAAGTCATAGAATGGAGGTGTATGAAGTCATGGAATGGAGGTTTGTGAAGTCAAACATTGGAAGTGTGTGAAGTTACAGAATGGAGGTGTGTGAAGTCATAGAATGGAGGTGTGTGAAGTCACAGAATGGAGGTGTGTGAACTCATAGAATGGAGGAGTGTGAAGTCATGGAATGGAGGTGTGTGAAGTCACAGATGGAGGTGTTTGAAGTCATAGAATGGAGGTGTGTGATGTCACAGAATGGAGGTGTGTGAAGTCACAGAATGGAGGTGTGTGAACTCAGAATGGAGGTGTGTGAATTCACAGAAGGGAGGTTTGTGAAGTTAAAAAATGGATGTTTCTGAAGTAAGAATGAAGGTGTGTGAAGCCATAGAATGGAGGTGTGTGAAGTCAAAATGCAGGTGTGTGAAGTCAAACAATGGAGGTGTGTGAAGTCACAGAATGGAGGTGTGTGAAGTCACAGAATGGAAGTGTGTGAAGTAAAAATGGAGGTGTGTGAAGTCAGAGAATGGAGGTGTGTGAAGTCAAATCATGGACGTGTGTGAAGTCAAAATTGTGCTGTGTGAAGTCACAAATGCAGGTGTGTGAAGTCACAGAATGGAGGTGTGTGAAGTCAAATGGAGGTGTGTGAAGTCAAAGAATGGATGTGTTTGAAGTCATAGAATGGAGGTGTATGAAGTCATGGAATGGAGGTTTGTGAAGTCAAACATTGGAAGTGTGTGAAGTTACAGAATGGAGTTGTGTGAAGTCAGAGAATGGAGGTGTGTGAAGTCAGAATGCAGGTGTGTGAAGTCATAGAATGGAGGTGTGTGAAGACATAGAATGTAGGTGTGTGAAGCCATAGATTGGAAGTGTGTGAAGTCATAGAATGGAGGTGTGTGAAGTCATAGATTGAAGGTGTGTGGAAGTCATAGTATGGAGATGGGTGAAGTCACAGAAAGGAGGTGTGTGAAATCACAGAATGGAGTTGTGTGAAGTCAAAATGGAGGTGTGTGAAGTCATAGAATGGAGGTGTGTGAAATCAAAGAATGGAGGTTTGTGAAGTCATAGAATGGATTGTGTGTGAAATCATAGAATTGAGGTGTGTGAAGTCACAGAATTGAGGTGTGTAAAGTCACAGAGTGGAGGTGTGTGAAGTCACAGAATGGAGTTGTGTGTGAAGTCATAGAATGGAGGTGTGTGAAGTCACAGAATGCAGGTGTGTGATGTCAGAATGGAGGTGTGTGAAGTCACCGAATGGAGGTTGTGACGTCATAAATGTTGGTGTGTGAAGTCATAGAATGGAGGTGTGAAGTCATAGAATGGAGGAGTGTGAAGTCATAGAATGGAGTTGTGTGAAGTCACAGAAGGCAGGTGTGTGAAGTCACAGAATACAGTTGTGTGAAGTCAAGTAATGGAGGTGTGTGAAGTCAGAATGCAGGTGTGTGAAGTCATAGAATGGAGGTGTGTGAAGTCATAGAATGGAGGTGTGTGAAGTCATAGATTGGAAGTGTGGGAAGTCATAGAATAGAGGTGTGTGAAGTCATAGATTGAAGGTGTGTGGAAGGCATAGTATGGAGGTGTGTGAAGTCACAGAAAGGAGGTGTTTGAAGTCACAGAATGGAGGTGTGTGAAGTCAAAATGGAGGTGTGTGAAGTCAAACAATGGAGGTGTGTGAAGTCATAGAATGGAGGTGTATGAAGTCATGGAATGGAGGTCTGTGAAGTCAAACATTGGAAGTGTGTGAAGTTATAGAATGGAGGTGTGTGAAGTCATATAATGGAGGTGTGTGAAGTCATAGAATGGAGGAGTGTGAATTCAGAATGGAGATGTGTGAAGTCACATAAAGGAGGTGTGTGAAGTCACAGAATGTTGGTGTGTGAAGTCATAGAATGGAGGTGTGTGAAGTCAAGCAATGGAGGTGTGTGAAGTCAGAATGCAGGTGTGTGAAGTCATAGAATGGAGGTGTGTGAAGTCATAGAATGGAGGTGTGTGAAGTCATAGATTGGAAGTGTGGGAAGTCATAGAATAGAGGTGTGTGAAGTCATAGATTGAAGGTGTGTGGAAGGCATAGTATGGAGGTGTGTGAAGTCACAGAAAGGAGGTGTTTGAAGTCACAGAATGGAGGTGTGTGAAGTCATAGATTGAAGGAATGTGGAAGGCATAGTATGGAGGTGTGTGAAGTCACAGAAAGGAGGTGTTTGAAGTCACAGAATGGAGGTGTGTGAAGTCAAAATGGAGGTGTGTGAAGTCAAAGAATGGAGGTGTGTGAAGTCATAGAATGGAGGTGTATGAAGTCATGGAATGGAGGTTTGTGAAGTCAAACATTGGAAGTGTGTGAAGTTATAGAATGGAGGTGTGTGAAGTCATAATGGAGGTGTGTGAACTCATAGAATGGAGGTGTATGAAGTCACAATGGAGGTGTGTGAAGTCATAGAATGGTGGTGTGTGAAGTTACAGAATGGAGGTGTGGAAGTCATAGAATGGATGTTTCTGAAGTAAGAATGAAGGTGTGTGAAGCCATAAAATGGAGGTGTGTGAAGTCAAATGCAGGTGTGTGAAGTCAAACAATGGAGGTGTTTGAAGTCACAGAATGGAGGTGTGTGAAGTCAAAGAATGGAAGTGTGTGAAGTCAAAATGGAGGTGTGGGAAGTCAGAGAATGGAGGTGTGTGAAGTCAAATCATGGACGTGTTTGAAGTCAAAATTTTGGTGTGTGAAGTCACAAATGCAGGTGTGTGAAGTCACAGAATGGAGGTGTGTGAAGTCAGAGAATGGAGATGTGTGAAGTCAGAATGCAGGTGTGTGAAGTCATAGAATGGAGGTGTGTGAAGTCACAGAAAGGAGGTGTTTGAAGTCACAGAATGGAGGTTTGTGAAGTCAAAATGGAGGTGTGTGAAGTCAAAGAATGGAGGTGTGTGAAGTCACAGAATGAAGGTGTATGAAGTCATGGAATAGAGGTTTGTGAAGTCAAACAATGGAAGTGTGTGAAGTTACAGAATGGAGGTGTGTGAAGTCATTGAATGGAGGTGTGTGAAGTCATTGAATGGAGGAGTGTGAAGTCAGAATGGAGATGTGTGAAGTCACATAATGGAGGTGTGTGAAGTCATAGAATGTTGGTGTGTGAAGTCATAGAATGGAGGTGTATGAAGTCATAGAATGGAGTTGTGTGAAGTCAGAATGCAGGTGTGTGAAGTCATAGAATGGAGGTGTGTGAAGTCATAGAATGGAGGTGTGTGAAGTCATAGATTGGAAGTGTGTGAAGTCATAGACTGGATGTGTGGGAAGTCATAGAATGGAGGTGTGTGAAGTCATAGAATGGAGGTGTGTGAAGTCACAGAAGGGAGGTGTGTGAAGTCACAGAATGGAGTTGTGTGAAGTCACAATGGAGGTCTGTGAAGTCATAGAATGGAGGTGTGTGAAGTCAGAATAGAGGTGTGCGAAGTCATAGAATGGAGGTGTGTGAAGTCAGAATGGAGCTGTGTGAAGTCTTAGAATTGAGGTGTGTGAAGTCAGAATGGAGGTGTTCTTGGATTTCACACACCTCCATTCCATTACTTCACACATCTCCATTCTATGAGGTCACACATCTCTATTCTATGAGTTCACACACCTCCATTTTGACTTCACACACCTCCATTCTATGACTTCACACACCTTCATTCTTACTTCACAAACATCCATTCTATGACTTCACACACCCCCATTCTGTGACTTCACAAACCTCCATTCTGTGACTTCACACACCACCATTTTGATTTCACACAGCTCCTTTCTATGACTTCACACACCTCCTTCTGTGACTTCACACACCTCTATTCTATGACTTCACACACCTCCATTGTGATTTCACACACCTCCCTTCTATGTGTTCACACACCTCCATTCTGACTTTACACACCTCAGTTCTATCACTTCACACACCCCCATTCTGTGACTTCACAAACCTCCATTCTGTGACTTCACACACCTCCATTCTGACTTCACACACCTCCATTCTGTGATTTCGCACACCTCCATTCTATGATTTCACACACCTCCATTCCATGACTTCACACACCTCCATTCTATGACTTCAAACACCTCCATTCTGAATTCACACACCTATATTCTGTGACTTCACACACCTCAATTTCTGACTTCACACACCTCCATTCTATGACTTCCACACCTCCATTCTGTAACTTCACATACCACCATTCTATGACTTCACACACCTCCATTGTGACTTCACATACCTCCATTCTATGAGTTCACACACCTCCATTCTGACTTCACACACCTCCGTTCTATGAGTTCACACACCTCCATTCTGACTTCACACACCTCCATTCTATGACTTAGCACACCTCAATTCTGATTTCACACACCTCCATTCTGTGACTTCACACACCTCCATGACATGACTTTACATACCTCCATTCGATGACTTCACACACCTCCATTCTTTGACTTCACACACCTCCATTATGACTTCACACACCTCCATTCTGTGACTTTACACACGTCCATTTGTGACTTCGCACACCACCTTTTTGACTTCACACACCTTCATTCTGTGACTTCACACACCTCCATTTTGTGACTTCACACACCTCCGTTTTGACTTCACACACATCCATTCTGTGACTTCACACACCTCCATTGTTTGACTTCACACACCTCTATTGTTTGACATCACACACCTCCATTCTTTGACTTCACACACCTCCATTCCATGACTTCACAACCTCCATTCTATGAGTTCACACACCTTCATTCTATGAGTTCACAAACTCCATTTTTACTTCCCACACCTCCATTCTATGACTTCACACACCTCCATTCTGTGACTGCAAAAACCCCCATTCTATGACTTCACACACCTCCATTGTGACTTCACACACCTCCATTCTATGAGTTCACACAACTCCATTTTGACTTCACACACCTCAATTCTAAGACTTCACACAGATCCATTCTGACTTCACACTCCTCCATTCTATGACTTCGCACACCTCTATTCTGACTTCACACACCTCCATTCTATGACTTCACACACCTCCATTGTGACTTCAGACAACTCGATTCTGTGACTTCACACACCTCCCTTCTGTGACTTCACACACCTCCATTCTATGACTTCACACACCTCCATTCTATGACTTCCCACACATCCATTCTATGACTTCACACACTTCCAATCTATGACTTCACACACCTCCATTCTATGACTTCACACACCTCCATTCTATGACTTCACACACCTCCATTCTATGACTTCACACACCTACATTGTGACTTCACACACCTACGTTCTATCAGTTCACACACCTGCATTGTGACTTCACACACCTCCATTCTAACTTCACACACCTCAATTCTGTGACTTCACACACTTCCATTCTATGATTTCCCACACCTCCATTCTTTGAATTCACACACCTCCATTCTATGACTTCACATACCTCCTTTCTGTGTTGACACACCTCCATTCTGTGACTTCACATACCTCCAATCTGACTTCACACACCTCCATTCTATGACTTCACACAACTCCATTCTGTGACTTCAAAAACCACCATTCTATGACTTCACACATCTCCATTGTGACTTCACACACCTCCGTTCTATGAGTTAACACAGCTCCATTCTGACTTCACACACCTCCATTCTATGACTTTGCACACCTCTATTCTGACTTCACACCCCTCCATTCTGTGGCTTCACATACCTCCATTCTTTGACTTCACACCCCTCCATTCTGTGCCTTCACACACCTCCACTCTGTGAGTTTACACACCTCCATTCTGTGACTTCACACACCTCCTTTCTGTGACTTCACACACCTCCATTCTATGACTTCACACACCTCCATTCTAAGACTTCACACACCTCCATTCTATGACTTCACACACCAATATTCTTTGACTTCACACACCTCCATTCTGTGACTTCACACATCTTCATTCTGACTTCACACACATCCATTCTATGACTTCACAAATCTCCATTCTATGACTTCACAAACCTCCATCCATGACTTCATACACCTCCATTCTATGACGTCACACCCCTCCTTTCTTTGATTTCACACACCTCTATTTTGACTTCACACACCACAATTCTATGACTTCACACACCTCCATTTGTGACTTCATACATCACAATTTTGACTTCGCACACCTCCATTCTGTGACTTCACACACGTCCATTCTGTGACTTCACACACCTCAATTTTAACTTCACACACTTCCATTCTGTGACTTCACACACCTCCATTCTGTGACTTCACACACCTCCATTGTTTGATTTCACACTCCTCTATTCTTGGATTTCTCACACCTCCATTCCATGACTTCACACATCTCCATTCTATGAGGTCACACATCTCTATTCTATGAGTTCACACACCTCCATTTTGACTTCACACACCTCCATTCTATGACTTCACACACATTCATTTTTACTTCACAAACATCCATTCTATGACTTCACACACCCCCATTCTGTGACTTCACAAACCTCCATTCTGTGACTTCACACACCTTCATTCTGAATTCACACACCTCTATTCTATGACTTCACACACCTCCATTGAGATTTCACACACCTCCCTTCTATGTGTTCACACACCTCCATTCTGACTTTACACACCTCAGTTCTATCACTTCACACACCTCCATTCTGACTTCACACACCTCCATTCTGTGACTTCGCACACCTCCATTCTATGATTTCACACACCTCCATTCCATGACTTCACACACCTCCATTCTATGACTTCACACACCTCCATTCTGAATTCACACACCTATATTCTGTGACTTCACACACCTCAGTTTCTGACTTCACACACCTCCATTCTATGACTTCCACACCTCCATTCTGTAACTTCACACACCACCATTTTATGACTTCACACACTTCCATTGTGACTTCACATACCTCCATTCTATGAGTTCACACACCTCCATTCTGACTTCACACACCTCCATTCTATGAGTTCACACACCTCCATTCTGACTTCACACACGTCCATTCTATGACTTAGCACACCTCTATTCTGATTTCACACACCTCCATTCTGTGACTTCACACACATCCATGACATGACTTTAAATACCTCCATTCGATGACTTCACACACCTCCATTCTTTGACTTCCCACACCTCCATTCTTTGACTTCACACACCTCCATTTTGACTTCACACACCTACATTCTGTGACTTTACACACGTCCATTTGTGACTTCGCACACCACCTTTTTGACTTCACACACCTTCATTCTGTGACTTCACACACCTCCATTTTGTGACTTCACACACCTCCGTTTTGACTTCACACACATCCATTCTGTGACTTCACACACCTCCATTGTTTGACTTCACACACCTCTATTGTTTGACTTCACACACCTCCATTCTTTGACTTCACACACCTCCATTCCATGACTTCACACCTCCATTCTATGAGTTCACACACCTTCATTCTATGAGTTCACAAACTCCATTTTTACTTCCCACACCTCCATTCTATGACTTCACACACCTCCATTCTGTGACTGCAAAAACCCCCATTCTATGACTTCACACACCTCCATTGTGACTTCACACACCTCCATTCTATGAGTTCACACACCTCCATTATGACTTCACACACCTCAATTCTAAGACTTCACACAGCTCCATTCTGACTTCACACACCTCCATTCTATGACTTCGCACACCTCTATTCTGACTTCACACACCTCCATTCTATGACTTCACACACCTCCATTGTGACTTCAGACAACTCGATTCTGTGACTTCACACACCTCCCTTCTGTGACTTCACACACCTCAATTCTATGACTTCACACACCTCCATTCTATGACTTCCCACACATCCATTCTATGACTTCACACACTTCCAATCTATGACTTCACACACCTCCACTCTATGACTTCACACACCTCCATTCTATGACTTCACACACCTCCATTCTATGACTTCACACACCTACATTGTGAATTCACACACCTACGTTCTATCAGTTCACACACCTGCATTGTGACTTCACACACCTCCATTCTAACTTCACACACCTCAATTCTGTGACTTCACACACTTCCATTCTATGATTTCCCACACCTCCATTCTTTGAATTCACACACCTCCGTGACTTCAAAAACCACCATTCTATGACTTCACACATCTCCATTGTGACTTCACACACCTCCGTTCTATGAGTTAACACAGCTCCATTCTGACTTCACACACCTCCATTCTATGACTTTGCACACCTCTATTCTGACTTCACACCCCTCTATTCTGTGACTTCACATACCTCCATTCTTTGACTTCACACCCCTCCATTCTGTGCCTTCACACACCTCCACTCTGTGAGTTTACACAACTCCATTCTGTGACTTCACACACCTCCTTTCTGTGACTTCACACACCTCCATTCTATGACTTCACACACCTGCATTCTGACTTCACACACCTCCATTACTTGACTTCACACAACTGTATTCTGTGACTTCACACACCTGCCTTCTGTGACTTCACACAACTCCATTCTATGACTTCACACTCCTCCATTCTATGACTTCCCACCTCCATTCTATGACTTCACACACCAACATTTATGACGTCACATACCTCCATTCGGTGACTTCACACACCTCCATTCTGACATCACACACCTGCATTCTGTGACTTCACACACCTCCATTCTATGACTTCACACACAACTCCATTCTGTGACTTCACACACCTCCACTCTGTGACATTACACACCTCAATTCTGTGACTTCACACACCTCAATTCTATGATTTCACACAAAATCCATTCTATGACTTCACAAACCTCCATTCTTTGATTTCACACACCTCCATTCTATGACTTCACACACCTCCATTGTGACTTCACACAACTCCATTCTGTGACTTCACACACCTCCTTTCTGTGACTTCACACATCTCCATACTATGACTTCCACACACCTTCAATCTATGACTTCACACACCTCCATTCTATGACTTCACACACTTCCAATCTATGGCTTCACACACCTCCATTCTATGACTTCACACACCTCCATTCTATGACTTCACACACCTGCATTCTGACTTCACACACCTCCATTCTCTGACTTCACACACCTCCATTCTATGACTTCACACAACTCCATTCTGTAACTTCACACACTTCCAATGTTTGACTTCACAAACCTCCATTCCATGACTTCATACACCTCCATTCTATGACTTCAAACACATCCATTCTTTGACTTCACACATCTCCATTTGACTTCACACACCTCCATTCTGTGACTTCACACACCTGCATTTGTGACTTCACACACCACAATTTTGACTTCACACACGTCCATGATTGGACTTCACACACATCCATTCTCTGACTTCACACACCTCCATTTTTACTTCACACACTTCCATTCTGTGACTTCACACACCTCCATTCTGTGACTTCACACACCTCCATTGTTTGACTTCACACACCTGCATTTTGACTTCACACACCTCCATTCTATGGCTTCACACACCTTCATTCTTACTTCAGAAACATCCATTCTATAACTTCACAAACCTCCCTTCTGTGAATTCACACACCTCCATTCTGAGTTCACACACCTCCATTCTGTGACTTCACACACCTCCATTCTGTGACTTCACACACCTCCATTCTGTGACTTCACACACCTCCATTGTTTGACTTCACACACCTGCATTTTCACTTCACACACCTCCATTCTATGACTTCACACACATTCATTCTTACTTCAGAAACATCCATTCTATGGCTTCACAAACCTCCCTTCTGTGAATTCACACACCTCCATTCTGAGTTCACACACCTCCATTCTGTGACTTCACACACCTCCATTCTGTGACTTCACACACCTCCATTCTATGACTTCACACAACTTCATTCTGTCTTCACACACTTCCATATTGACTTCAAACACCTCATTTCTGTGACTTCACACACCTCCATTCTATGATTTCACACACCTCCATTCTATGACTTCACACAACTCCATTCTATGACCTCACACACCTCCTTTCTGAGTTGACACACCTCCATTCTGTTACATCACACACCACCAATCTGACTTCACACACCTCCATTCTATGACTTCACACACCTCCATTCTGTGTCTTCAAAAACCAACATTCTATGACTTCACACTCCTCCATTCTATGACTTCACACACCTCCATTATATGACTTCACACACCTCCATTCTATAACTTCACACACTTCCAATGTTTGACTTCACAAACCTCCATTCCATGACTTCATACACCTCCATTCTATGAGTTCACACACCTCCATTCTTTGACTTCACACACCTCCATTTTGACTTCACACACCTCCATTCTGTGACTTCAAACACCTCCTGTCCGTGATTTCACACACCTCCATACTATGCCTGCCACACACCTTCAATCTATGACTTCACACACCTCTATTCTATGACTTCCCACACTTCCAATGTATGACTTCACACACCTCCATTCTATGACTTCACACACCTCCATTCTATGACTTCACACACCTGCATTCTGACTTCACACACCTCCATTACTTGACTTCACACACCTCCATTCTATGACTTCACACACCAACATTCTGTGACATCACACACCTCCTTTATGTGACTTCACAAATCTCCATTCTGACTTCACACTCCTCCATTCTATGACTTCACACACCTCCATTATATGACTTCACACACCTCCATTCTATAACTTCACACACTTCCAATGTATGACTTCACACACCTCCATTCTATGACTTCACACACCTCCATTCTATGACTTCACACACCTGCATTCTGACTCCACACACCTCCATTCTATGACTTCACACACCTCCATTCTATGACTTCACACCTCCATTCTATGACTTCACACACCAACATTTATGACGTCACATACCTCCATTCTGTGACTTCACACACCTGCATTCTGACATCACACACCTCCATTCTATGACTTCACACACTTCCATTCTATTACTTCACACACCTCCATTCTGTGACTTCACTCACCTCCATTGTGAGTTCACACACCTCAATTCTGTGACTTCACACACCTCCATTCTGTGACTTCACACCCTTTTCTCTGACTTCACACACCTCCATCCTACGATTTCACACACCTCCATTCTGTGACTTCACACATCTCCATTCTATGACTCCACACACCTCCATTCTGTGACTTCAAACACCTCCATTCTGAGTTCACACACATCCATTCTGTGACTTCACACACCTCCATTTGTGACTTCACACACCTCCATTCTATGACTTCACACACCTCCATTCTATGACTTCACACACCTGCATTCTGACTTCACACACCTCCATTCTCTGACTTCACACACCTCCATTCTATGACTTCACACAACTCCATTCTGTAACTTCACACACTTCCAATGTTTGACTTCACAAACCTCCATTCCATGACTTCATACACCTCCATTCTATGACTTCAAACACATCCATTCTTTGACTTCACACACCTCCATTTGACTTCACACACCTCCATTCTGTGACTTCACACACCTGCATTTGTGACTTCACACACCACAATTTTGACTTCACACACGTCCATGATTGGACTTCACACACCTCCATTCTCTGACTTCACACACCTCCATTTTTACTTCACACACTTCCATTCTGTGACTTCACACACCTCCATTCTGTGACTTCACACACCTCCATTGTTTGACTTCACACACCTGCATTTTGACTTCACACACCTCCATTCTATGGCTTCACACACCTTCATTCTTACTTCAGAAACATCCATTCTATAACTTCACAAACCTCCCTTCTGTGAATTCACACACCTCCATTCTGAGTTCACACACCTCCATTCTGTGACTTCACACACCTCCATTCTGTGACTTCACACACCTCCATTCTATGACTTCAAACACCTCCATCTGTGACTTCCCACACCTCCATTCCATGACTTCATACACCTCCATTCTATGACTTCACACACCTCCATTCTTTGAGTTCACACACCTCCATTTTGACTTCACACACCTCCATTCTGTGACTCCAAACACCTCCTTTCTGTGACTTCACACACCTCCATACTATGCCTTCCACACACCTTCAATCTATGACTTCACACACCTACATTCTATGACTTCCCACACTTCCAATCTATGACTTCACACACCTCCATTCTATGACTTCACACACCTCCATTCTATGACTTCACACACCTGCATTCTGACTTCACACACCTCCATTACAAGAATTCACACAACTGTATTCTGTGACTTCACACACCTGCCTTCTGTGACTTCACACACCTCCATTCTATGACTTCACACTCCTCCATTATATGACTTCACACCTCCATTCTATGACTTCACACACCAACATTTATGACGTCACATACCTCCATTCGGTGACTTCACACACCTCCATTCTGACATCACACACCTGCATTCTGTGACTTCACAAACCTCCATTCTATGACTTCACACACAACTCCATTCTGTGACTTCACACACCTCAATTCTATGATTACACACACAATCCATTCTATGACTTAACAAACCTCCATTCTTTGATTTCACACACCTCCATTCTATGACTTCACACACCTCCATTGTGACTTCACACAACTCCATTCTGTGACTTCACGCACCTCCTTTCTGTGACTTCACACATCTCCATACTATGACTTCCACACACCTTCAATCTATGACTTCACACACCTTCATTCTATGACTTCACACACTTCCAATCTATGGCTTCACACACCTACATTCTATGACTTCACACACCTCCATTCTATGACTTCACACACCTGCATTCTGACTTCACACACCTCCATTCTCTGACTTCACACACCTCCATTCTATGACTTCACACACCTCCATTCTGTAACTTCACACACTTCCAATGTTTGACTTCACAAACCTCCATTCCATGACTTCATACACCTCAATTCTATGACTTCAAAACACATCCATTCTTTGCCTTCACACACCTCCATTTTGACTTCACACACCTCCATTCTGTGACTTCACACACCTGCATTTGTGACTTCACACACCACAATTTTGACTTCACACACGTCCATGATTTGACTTCACACACCTCCATTCTCTGACTTCACACACCTCCATTTTTACTTCACACACTTCCATTCTGTGACTTCACACACCTCCATTCTGTGACTTCACACACCTCCATTGTTTGACTTCACACACCTGCATTTTCACTTCACACACCTCCATTCTATGGCTTCACACACCTTCATTCTTACTTCAGAAACATCCATTCTATAACTTCACAAACCTCCCTTCTGTGAATTCACACACCTCCATTCTGAGTTCACACACCTCCATTCTGTGACTTCACACACCTCCATTCTGTGACTTCACACACCTCCATTCTATGACTTCAAACACCTCCATCTGTGACTTCACACACCTCCATTCCATGACTTCACACTCCTCCATTCTATGAGTTCACACACCTCCATTCTGTGACTTCAGACACCTCCATTCTATGACTTAACACACCTCCATTCTGTAACTTCACACACTTCCTATGTTTGACTTCACAAACCTCCATTCCATGACTTCATACACCTCCATTCTATGACTTCAAACAAATCCATTCTTTGACTTCACACACCTCCATTTTGACTTCACACACCTCCATTCTATGATTTCACACACCTCCATTCTATGACTTCACACAACTCCATTCTATGACTTCACACACCTCCTTTCTGAGTTGACACACCTCCATTCTGTTACATCACACAGCTCCAATCTGACTTCACACATCTCCATTCTATGACTTCACACACCTCCATTCTGTGTCTTCAAAAACCAACATTCTATGACTTCAAACACCTCCATTCTATGACTTCACACACCTCCATTCTGAGGCTTCACACATCTCCACTCTGTGACTTTACACACCTCCACTCTGTGACGAACACAACTCCATTCTGTGATTTCACACACCTCCATTCTATGACTTCACACACCTCCGTTCTTTGACTTCACACACCTCCATTCTATGTATTCACACACCTCCATTGTGACTTCACACAACTCTATTCTGTGACTTCACACACCTGACTTCTGTGACTTCACACACCTCCATTCTATGACTTCACACACCTCCATTGTATGACTTCACACCTCCATTCTATGACTTCACACACCAACATTTATGACGTCACATACCTCCATTCTGTGACTTCACACACCTCCATTCTGACAACACACACCTCCATTCTATGACTTCACACACTTCCATTCTATTACTTCACACATCTCCATTCTGTGACTTCACTCACCTCCATTGTGAGTTCACACACCTCAATTCTGTGACTTCACACACCAACATTTATGACGTCACATACCTCCATTCTGTGACTTCACACACCTCCATTCTGACATCACACACCTCCATTCTACGATTTCACACACCTCCATTCTGTGACTTCATACACCTCCATTCTGAGTTCACACACCTCCATTCTGTGACTTCACACACCTACATTATATGACTTCTCACACCTCCATATTTTGCCTTCACACACCTCCATTCTATGACTTCACACACCTCCATTCTATGACTTCACACACCTACATTGTGACTTCACACACCTACGTTCTATCAGTTCACACACCTGCATTGTGACTTCACACACCTCCATTCTGACTTCACACACCTCAATTCTGTGACTTCACACACTTCCATTCTATGATTTCCCACACCTCCATTCTTTGAATTCACACACCTCCATTCTATGACTTCACATACCTCCTTTCTGTGTTGACACACCTCCATTCTGTGACTTCACATACCTCCAATCTGACTTCACACACCTCCATTCTATGACTTCACACAACTCCATTCTGTGACTTCAAAAACCACCATTCTATGACTTCACACATCTCCATTGTGACTTCACACACCTCCGTTCTATGAGTTAACACAGCTCCATTCTGACTTCACACACCTCCATTCTATGACTTCGCACACCTCTATTCTGACTTCACACCCCTCCATTCTGTGGCTTCACATACCTCCATTCTTTGACTTCACACCCCTCCATTCTGTGCCTTCACACACCTCCACTCTGTGAGTTTACACACCTCCATTCTGTGACTTCACACACCTCCTTTCTGTGACTTCACACACCTCCATTCTATGACTTCACACACCTCCATTCTAAGACTTCACACACCTCCATTCTGTGACTTCACACATCTTCATTCTGACTTCACACACATCCATTCTATGACTTCACAAATCTCCATTCTATGACTTCACAAACCTCCATTCCATGACTTCATACACCTCCATTCTATGACTTCACACCCCTCCTTTCTTTGATTTCACACACCTCCATTTTGACTTCACACACCACAATTCTATGACTTCACACACCTCCATTTGTGACTTCACACATCACAATTTTGACTTCACACACCTCCATTCTGTGACTTCACACACGTCCATTCTGTGACTTCACACACCTCAATTTAGACTTCACACACTTCCATTCTGTGACTTCACACACCTCCATTCTGTGACTTCACACACCTCCATTGTTTGATTTCGCACTCCTCTGTTCTTGGATTTCACACACCTCCATTCCATTACTTCACACATCTCCATTCTATGAGGTCACACATCTCTATTCTATGAGTTCACACACCTCCATTTTGACTTCACACACCTCCATTCTATGACTTCACACACCTTCATTCTTACTTCACAAACATCCATTCTATGACTTCACACACCCCCATTCTGTGACTTCACAAACCTCCATTCTGTGACTTCACACACCACCATTTTGATTTCACACAGCTCCTTTCTATGACTTCACACACCTCCTTCTGTGACTTCACACACCTCTATTCTATGACTTCACACACCTCCATTGTGATTTCACACACCTCCCTTGTATGTGTTCACACACCTCCATTCTGACTTTACACACCTCAGTTCTATCACTTCACACACCTCCATTCTGTGACTTCACAAACCTCCATTCTGTGACTTCACACACCTCCATTCTAACTTCACACACCTCCATTCTGTGATTTCGCACACCTCCATTCTATGGTTTCACACACCTCCATTCCATGACTTCACACACCTCCATTCTATGACTTCACACACCTCCATTCTGAATTCACACACCTATATTCTGTGACTTCACACACCTCAATTTCTGACTTCACACACCTCCATTCTATGACTTCCACACCTCCAGTCTGTAACTTCACATACCAACATTCTATGACTTCACACACCTCCATTGTGACTTCATACACCTCCATTCTATGAGTTCACACACCTCCATTCTGACTTCACACACCTCCGTTCTATGAGTTCACACACCTCCATTCTGACTTCACACACCTCCATTCTATGACTTAGCACACCCCAATTCTGATTTCACACACCTCCATTCTGTGACTTCACACACCTCCATGACATGACTTTACATACCTCCATTCGATGACTTCACACACCTCCATTCTTTGACTTCACACACCTCCATTTTGACTTCACACACCTCCATTCTGTGACTTTACACACGTCCATTTGTGACTTCGCACACCACCTTTTTGAATTCACACACCTTCATTCTGTGACTTCACACACCTCCATTTTGTGACTTCACGCACCTCCATTTTGACTTCACACACATCCATTCTGTGACTTCACACACCTCCAATGTTTGACTTCACAGACCTCTATTGTTTGACTTCACACACCTCCATTCTTTGACTTCACACACCTCCATTCCATGACTTCACAACCTCCATTCTATGAGTTCACACACCTTCATTCTATGAGTTCACAAACTCCATTTTTACTTCCCACACCTCCATTCTATGACTTCACACACCTCCATTCTGTGACTGCAAAAACCCCCATTCTATGACTTCACACACCTCCATTGTGACTTCACACACCTCCATTCTATGAGTTCACACACCTCCATTTTGACTTCACACACCTCAATTCTAAGACTTCACACAGCTCCATTGTGACTTCACACACCTCCATTCTATGACTTCGCACACCTCTATTCTGACTTCACACACCTCCATTGTGACTTCAGACAACTCGATTCTGTGACTTCACACACCTCCCTTCTGTGACTTCACACACCTCCATTCTATGACTTCACACACCTCCATTCTATGACTTCCCACACATCCATTCTATGACTTCACACACTTCCAATCTATGACTTCACACACCTCCATTCTATGACTTCACACACCTCCATTCTATGACTTCACACACCTACATTGTGACTTCACACACCTACGTTCTATCAGTTCACACACCTGCATTGTGACTTCACACACCTCCATTCTAACTTCACACACCTCAATTCTGTGACTTCACATACTTTCATTCTATGATTTCCCACACCTCCATTCTTTGAATTCACACACCTCCATTCTATGACTTCACATACCTCCTTTCTGTGTTGACACACCTCCATTCTGTGACTTCACATACCTCCAATCTGACTTCACAAACCTCCATTCTATGACTTCACACAACTCCATTCTGTGACTTCAAAAACCACCATTCTATGACTTCACACATCTCCATTGTGACTTCACACACCTCCGTTCTATGAGTTAACACAGCTCCATTCTGACTTCACACACCTCCATTCTATGACTTTGCACACCTCTATTCTGACTTCACACCCCTCCATTCTGTGACTTCACATACCTCCATTCTTTGACTTCACACCCCTCCATTCTGTGTCTTCACACACCTCCACTCTGTGAGTTTACACACCTCCATTCTGTGACTTCACACACCTCCTTTCTGTGACTTCACACACCTCCATTCTATGACTTCACACACCTCCATTCTAAGACTTCACACACCTCCATTCTATGACATCACACACCAATATTCTTTGACTTCACACACCTCCATTCTGTGACTTCACACATCTTCATTCTGACTTCACACACATCCATTCTATGACTTCACAAATCTCCATTCTATGACTTCACAAACCTCCATTCCATGACTTCATACACCTCCATTCTATGACTTCACACCCCTCCTTTCTTTGATTTCACACACCTCCATTTTGACTTCACACACCACAATTCTATGACTTCACACACCTCCATTTGTGACTTCACACATCACAATTTTGACTTCACACACCTCCATTCTGTGACTTCACACACGTCCATTCTGTGACTTCACACACCTCAATTTAGACTTCACACACTTCCATTCTGTGACTTCACACACCTCCATTCTGTGACTTCACACACCTCCATTGTTTGATTTCACACTCCTCTGTTCTTGGATTTCACACACCTCCATTCCATTACTTCACACATCTCCATTCTATGAGGTCACACATCTCTATTCTATGAGTTCACACACCTCCATTTTGACTTCACACACCTCCATTCTATGACTTCACACACCTTCATTCTTACTTCACAAACATCCATTCTATGACTTCACACACCCCCATTCTGTGACTTCACAAACCTCCATTCTGTGACTTCACACACCACCATTTTGATTTCACACAGCTCCTTTCTATGACTTCACACACCTCCTTCTGTGACTTCACACACCTCTATTCTATGACTTCACACACCTCCATTGTGATTTCACACACCTCCCTTGTATGTGTTCACACACCTCCATTCTGACTTTACACACCTCAGTTCTATCACTTCACACACCTCCATTCTGTGACTTCACAAACCTCCATTCTGTGACTTCACACACCTCCATTCTAACTTCACACACCTCCATTCTGTGATTTCGCACACCTCCATTCTATGGTTTCACACACCTCCATTCCATGACTTCACACACCTCCATTCTATGACTTCACACACCTCCATTCTGTATTCACACACCTATATTCTGTGACTTCACACACCTCAATTTCTGACTTCACACACCTCCATTCTATGACTTCCACACCTCCAGTCTGTAACTTCACATACCAACATTCTATGACTTCACACACCTCCATTGTGACTTCATACACCTCCATTCTATGAGTTCACACACCTCCATTCTGACTTCACACACCTCCGTTCTATGAGTTCACACACCTCCATTCTGACTTCACACACCTCCATTCTATGACTTAGCACACCCCAATTCTGATTTCACACACCTCCATTCTGTGACTTCACACACCTCCATGACATGACTTTACATACCTCCATTCGATGACTTCACACACCTCCATTCTTTGACTTCACACACCTCCATTTTGACTTCACACACCTCCATTCTGTGACTTTACACACGTCCATTTGTGACTTCGCACACCACCTTTTTGAGTTCACACACCTTCATTCTGTGACTTCACACACCTCCATTTTGTGACTTCACGCACCTCCGTTTTGACTTCACACACATCCATTCTCTGACTTCACACACCTCCATTCTATGACTTCACACAACTCCATTCTGTAACTTCACACACTTCCAATGTTTGACTTCACAAACCTCCATTCCATGACTTCATACACCTCCATTCTATGACTTCAAACACATCCATTCTTTGACTTCACACACCTCCATTTGACTTCACACACCTCCATTCTGTGACTTCACACACCTGCATTTGTGACTTCACACACCACAATTTTGACTTCACACACGTCCATGATTGGACTTCACACACCTCCATTCTCTGACTTCACACACCTCCATTTTTACTTCACACACTTCCATTCTGTGACTTCACACACCTCCATTCTGTGACTTCACACACCTCCATTGTTTGACTTCACACACCTGCATTTTGACTTCACACACCTCCATTCTATGGCTTCACACACCTTCATTCTTACTTCAGAAACATCCATTCTATAACTTCACAAACCTCCCTTCTGTGAATTCACACACCTCCATTCTGAGTTCACACACCTCCATTCTGTGACTTCACACACCTCCATTCTGTGACTTCACACACCTCCATTCTATGACTTCAAACACCTCCATCTGTGACTTCCCACACCTCCATTCCATGACTTCATACACCTCCATTCTATGACTTCACACACCTCCATTCTTTGAGTTCACACACCTCCATTTTGACTTCACACACCTCCATTCTGTGACTCCAAACACCTCCTTTCTGTGACTTCACACACCTCCATACTATGCCTTCCACACACCTTCAATCTATGACTTCACACACCTACATTCTATGACTTCCCACACTTCCAATCTATGACTTCACACACCTCCATTCTATGACTTCACACACCTCCATTCTATGACTTCACACACCTGCATTCTGACTTCACACACCTCCATTACAAGAATTCACACAACTGTATTCTGTGACTTCACACACCTGCCTTCTGTGACTTCACACACCTCCATTCTATGACTTCACACTCCTCCATTATATGACTTCACACCTCCATTCTATGACTTCACACACCAACATTTATGACGTCACATACCTCCATTCGGTGACTTCACACACCTCCATTCTGACATCACACACCTGCATTCTGTGACTTCACAAACCTCCATTCTATGACTTCACACACAACTCCATTCTGTGACTTCACACACCTCAATTCTATGATTACACACACAATCCATTCTATGACTTAACAAACCTCCATTCTTTGATTTCACACACCTCCATTCTATGACTTCACACACCTCCATTGTGACTTCACACAACTCCATTCTGTGACTTCACGCACCTCCTTTCTGTGACTTCACACATCTCCATACTATGACTTCCACACACCTTCAATCTATGACTTCACACACCTTCATTCTATGACTTCACACACTTCCAATCTATGGCTTCACACACCTACATTCTATGACTTCACACACCTCCATTCTATGACTTCACACACCTGCATTCTGACTTCACACACCTCCATTCTCTGACTTCACACACCTCCATTCTATGACTTCACACACCTCCATTCTGTAACTTCACACACTTCCAATGTTTGACTTCACAAACCTCCATTCCATGACTTCATACACCTCAATTCTATGACTTCAAAACACATCCATTCTTTGCCTTCACACACCTCCATTTTGACTTCACACACCTCCATTCTGTGACTTCACACACCTGCATTTGTGACTTCACACACCACAATTTTGACTTCACACACGTCCATGATTTGACTTCACACACCTCCATTCTCTGACTTCACACACCTCCATTTTTACTTCACACACTTCCATTCTGTGACTTCACACACCTCCATTCTGTGACTTCACACACCTCCATTGTTTGACTTCACACACCTGCATTTTCACTTCACACACCTCCATTCTATGGCTTCACACACCTTCATTCTTACTTCAGAAACATCCATTCTATAACTTCACAAACCTCCCTTCTGTGAATTCACACACCTCCATTCTGAGTTCACACACCTCCATTCTGTGACTTCACACACCTCCATTCTGTGACTTCACACACCTCCATTCTATGACTTCAAACACCTCCATCTGTGACTTCACACACCTCCATTCCATGACTTCACACTCCTCCATTCTATGAGTTCACACACCTCCATTCTGTGACTTCAGACACCTCCATTCTATGACTTAACACACCTCCATTCTGTAACTTCACACACTTCCTATGTTTGACTTCACAAACCTCCATTCCATGACTTCATACACCTCCATTCTATGACTTCAAACAAATCCATTCTTTGACTTCACACACCTCCATTTTGACTTCACACACCTCCATTCTATGATTTCACACACCTCCATTCTATGACTTCACACAACTCCATTCTATGACTTCACACACCTCCTTTCTGAGTTGACACACCTCCATTCTGTTACATCACACAGCTCCAATCTGACTTCACACATCTCCATTCTATGACTTCACACACCTCCATTCTGTGTCTTCAAAAACCAACATTCTATGACTTCAAACACCTCCATTCTATGACTTCACACACCTCCATTCTGAGGCTTCACACATCTCCACTCTGTGACTTTACACACCTCCACTCTGTGACGAACACAACTCCATTCTGTGATTTCACACACCTCCATTCTATGACTTCACACACCTCCGTTCTTTGACTTCACACACCTCCATTCTATGTATTCACACACCTCCATTGTGACTTCACACAACTCTATTCTGTGACTTCACACACCTGACTTCTGTGACTTCACACACCTCCATTCTATGACTTCACACACCTCCATTGTATGACTTCACACCTCCATTCTATGACTTCACACACCAACATTTATGACGTCACATACCTCCATTCTGTGACTTCACACACCTCCATTCTGACAACACACACCTCCATTCTATGACTTCACACACTTCCATTCTATTACTTCACACATCTCCATTCTGTGACTTCACTCACCTCCATTGTGAGTTCACACACCTCAATTCTGTGACTTCACACACCAACATTTATGACGTCACATACCTCCATTCTGTGACTTCACACACCTCCATTCTGACATCACACACCTCCATTCTACGATTTCACACACCTCCATTCTGTGACTTCATACACCTCCATTCTGAGTTCACACACCTCCATTCTGTGACTTCACACACCTACATTATATGACTTCTCACACCTCCATATTTTGCCTTCACACACCTCCATTCTATGACTTCACACACCTCCATTCTATGACTTCACACACCTACATTGTGACTTCACACACCTACGTTCTATCAGTTCACACACCTGCATTGTGACTTCACACACCTCCATTCTGACTTCACACACCTCAATTCTGTGACTTCACACACTTCCATTCTATGATTTCCCACACCTCCATTCTTTGAATTCACACACCTCCATTCTATGACTTCACATACCTCCTTTCTGTGTTGACACACCTCCATTCTGTGACTTCACATACCTCCAATCTGACTTCACACACCTCCATTCTATGACTTCACACAACTCCATTCTGTGACTTCAAAAACCACCATTCTATGACTTCACACATCTCCATTGTGACTTCACACACCTCCGTTCTATGAGTTAACACAGCTCCATTCTGACTTCACACACCTCCATTCTATGACTTCGCACACCTCTATTCTGACTTCACACCCCTCCATTCTGTGGCTTCACATACCTCCATTCTTTGACTTCACACCCCTCCATTCTGTGCCTTCACACACCTCCACTCTGTGAGTTTACACACCTCCATTCTGTGACTTCACACACCTCCTTTCTGTGACTTCACACACCTCCATTCTATGACTTCACACACCTCCATTCTAAGACTTCACACACCTCCATTCTGTGACTTCACACATCTTCATTCTGACTTCACACACATCCATTCTATGACTTCACAAATCTCCATTCTATGACTTCACAAACCTCCATTCCATGACTTCATACACCTCCATTCTATGACTTCACACCCCTCCTTTCTTTGATTTCACACACCTCCATTTTGACTTCACACACCACAATTCTATGACTTCACACACCTCCATTTGTGACTTCACACATCACAATTTTGACTTCACACACCTCCATTCTGTGACTTCACACACGTCCATTCTGTGACTTCACACACCTCAATTTAGACTTCACACACTTCCATTCTGTGACTTCACACACCTCCATTCTGTGACTTCACACACCTCCATTGTTTGATTTCGCACTCCTCTGTTCTTGGATTTCACACACCTCCATTCCATTACTTCACACATCTCCATTCTATGAGGTCACACATCTCTATTCTATGAGTTCACACACCTCCATTTTGACTTCACACACCTCCATTCTATGACTTCACACACCTTCATTCTTACTTCACAAACATCCATTCTATGACTTCACACACCCCCATTCTGTGACTTCACAAACCTCCATTCTGTGACTTCACACACCACCATTTTGATTTCACACAGCTCCTTTCTATGACTTCACACACCTCCTTCTGTGACTTCACACACCTCTATTCTATGACTTCACACACCTCCATTGTGATTTCACACACCTCCCTTGTATGTGTTCACACACCTCCATTCTGACTTTACACACCTCAGTTCTATCACTTCACACACCTCCATTCTGTGACTTCACAAACCTCCATTCTGTGACTTCACACACCTCCATTCTAACTTCACACACCTCCATTCTGTGATTTCGCACACCTCCATTCTATGGTTTCACACACCTCCATTCCATGACTTCACACACCTCCATTCTATGACTTCACACACCTCCATTCTGAATTCACACACCTATATTCTGTGACTTCACACACCTCAATTTCTGACTTCACACACCTCCATTCTATGACTTCCACACCTCCAGTCTGTAACTTCACATACCAACATTCTATGACTTCACACACCTCCATTGTGACTTCATACACCTCCATTCTATGAGTTCACACACCTCCATTCTGACTTCACACACCTCCGTTCTATGAGTTCACACACCTCCATTCTGACTTCACACACCTCCATTCTATGACTTAGCACACCCCAATTCTGATTTCACACACCTCCATTCTGTGACTTCACACACCTCCATGACATGACTTTACATACCTCCATTCGATGACTTCACACACCTCCATTCTTTGACTTCACACACCTCCATTTTGACTTCACACACCTCCATTCTGTGACTTTACACACGTCCATTTGTGACTTCGCACACCACCTTTTTGAATTCACACACCTTCATTCTGTGACTTCACACACCTCCATTTTGTGACTTCACGCACCTCCATTTTGACTTCACACACATCCATTCTGTGACTTCACACACCTCCAATGTTTGACTTCACAGACCTCTATTGTTTGACTTCACACACCTCCATTCTTTGACTTCACACACCTCCATTCCATGACTTCACAACCTCCATTCTATGAGTTCACACACCTTCATTCTATGAGTTCACAAACTCCATTTTTACTTCCCACACCTCCATTCTATGACTTCACACACCTCCATTCTGTGACTGCAAAAACCCCCATTCTATGACTTCACACACCTCCATTGTGACTTCACACACCTCCATTCTATGAGTTCACACACCTCCATTTTGACTTCACACACCTCAATTCTAAGACTTCACACAGCTCCATTGTGACTTCACACACCTCCATTCTATGACTTCGCACACCTCTATTCTGACTTCACACACCTCCATTGTGACTTCAGACATCTCGATTCTGTGACTTCACACACCTCCCTTCTGTGACTTCACACACCTCCATTCTATGACTTCACACACCTCCATTCTATGACTTCCCACACATCCATTCTATGACTTCACACACTTCCAATCTATGACTTCACACACCTCCATTCTATGACTTCACACACCTCCATTCTATGACTTCACACACCTACATTGTGACTTCACACACCTACGTTCTATCAGTTCACACACCTGCATTGTGACTTCACACACCTCCATTCTAACTTCACACACCTCAATTCTGTGACTTCACATACTTTCATTCTATGATTTCCCACACCTCCATTCTTTGAATTCACACACCTCCATTCTATGACTTCACATACCTCCTTTCTGTGTTGACACACCTCCATTCTGTGACTTCACATACCTCCAATCTGACTTCACAAACCTCCATTCTATGACTTCACACAACTCCATTCTGTGACTTCAAAAACCACCATTCTATGACTTCACACATCTCCATTGTGACTTCACACACCTCCGTTCTATGAGTTAACACAGCTCCATTCTGACTTCACACACCTCCATTCTATGACTTTGCACACCTCTATTCTGACTTCACACCCCTCCATTCTGTGACTTCACATACCTCCATTCTTTGACTTCACACCCCTCCATTCTGTGTCTTCACACACCTCCACTCTGTGAGTTTACACACCTCCATTCTGTGACTTCACACACCTCCTTTCTGTGACTTCACACACCTCCATTCTATGACTTCACACACCTCCATTCTAAGACTTCACACACCTCCATTCTATGACATCACACACCAATATTCTTTGACTTCACACACCTCCATTCTGTGACTTCACACATCTTCATTCTGACTTCACACACATCCATTCTATGACTTCACAAATCTCCATTCTATGACTTCACAAACCTCCATTCCATGACTTCATACACCTCCATTCTATGACTTCACACCCCTCCTTTCTTTGATTTCACACACCTCCATTTTGACTTCACACACCACAATTCTATGACTTCACACACCTCCATTTGTGACTTCACACATCACAATTTTGACTTCACACACCTCCATTCTGTGACTTCACACACGTCCATTCTGTGACTTCACACACCTCAATTTAGACTTCACACACTTCCATTCTGTGACTTCACACACCTCCATTCTGTGACTTCACACACCTCCATTGTTTGATTTCACACTCCTCTGTTCTTGGATTTCACACACCTCCATTCCATTACTTCACACATCTCCATTCTATGAGGTCACACATCTCTATTCTATGAGTTCACACACCTCCATTTTGACTTCACACACCTCCATTCTATGACTTCACACACCTTCATTCTTACTTCACAAACATCCATTCTATGACTTCACACACCCCCATTCTGTGACTTCACAAACCTCCATTCTGTGACTTCACACACCACCATTTTGATTTCACACAGCTCCTTTCTATGACTTCACACACCTCCTTCTGTGACTTCACACACCTCTATTCTATGACTTCACACACCTCCATTGTGATTTCACACACCTCCCTTGTATGTGTTCACACACCTCCATTCTGACTTTACACACCTCAGTTCTATCACTTCACACACCTCCATTCTGTGACTTCACAAACCTCCATTCTGTGACTTCACACACCTCCATTCTAACTTCACACACCTCCATTCTGTGATTTCGCACACCTCCATTCTATGGTTTCACACACCTCCATTCCATGACTTCACACACCTCCATTCTATGACTTCACACACCTCCATTCTGAATTCACACACCTATATTCTGTGACTTCACACACCTCAATTTCTGACTTCACACACCTCCATTCTATGACTTCCACACCTCCAGTCTGTAACTTCACATACCAACATTCTATGACTTCACACACCTCCATTGTGACTTCATACACCTCCATTCTATGAGTTCACACACCTCCATTCTGACTTCACACACCTCCGTTCTATGAGTTCACACACCTCCATTCTGACTTCACACACCTCCATTCTATGACTTAGCACACCCCAATTCTGATTTCACACACCTCCATTCTGTGACTTCACACACCTCCATGACATGACTTTACATACCTCCATTCGATGACTTCACACACCTCCATTCTTTGACTTCACACACCTCCATTTTGACTTCACACACCTCCATTCTGTGACTTTACACACGTCCATTTGTGACTTCGCACACCACCTTTTTGAGTTCACACACCTTCATTCTGTGACTTCACACACCTCCATTTTGTGACTTCACGCACCTCCGTTTTGACTTCACACACATCCATTCTGTGACTTCACACACCTCCAATGTTTGACTTCACAGACCTCTATTGTTTGACTTCACACACCTCCATTCTTTGACTTCACACACCTCCATTCCATGACTTCACAACCTCCATTCTATGAGTTCACACACCTTCATTCTATGAGTTCACAAACTCCATTTTTACTTCCCACACCTCCATTCTATGACTTCACACACCTCCATTCTGTGACTGCAAAAACCCCCATTCTATGACTTCACACACCTCCATTGTGACTTCACACACCTCCATTCTATGAGTTCACACACCTCCATTTTGACTTCACACACCTCAATTCTAAGACTTCACACAGCTCCATTGTGACTTCACACACCTCCATTCTATGACTTCGCACACCTCTATTCTGACTTCACACACCTCCATTCTATGACTTCACACACCTCCATTGTGACTTCAGACAACTCGATTCTGTGACTTCACACACCTCCCTTCTGTGACTTCACACACCTCCATTCTATGACTTCACACACCTCCATTCTATGACTTCCCACACATCCATTCTATGACTTCACACACTTCCAATCTATGACTTCACACACCTCCATTCTATGACTTCACACACCTCCATTCTATGACTTCACACACCTACATTGTGACTTCACACACCTACGTTCTGTCAGTTCACACACCTGCATTGTGACTTCACACACCTCCATTCTAACTTCACACACCTCAATTCTGTGACTTCACATACTTTCATTCTATGATTTCCCACACCTCCATTCTTTGAATTCACACACCTCCATTCTATGACTTCACATACCTCCTTTCTGTGTTGACACACCTCCATTCTGTGACTTCACATACCTCCAATCTGACTTCACAAACCTCCATTCTATGACTTCACACAACTCCATTCTGTGACTTCAAAAACCACCATTCTATGACTTCACACATCTCCATTGTGACTTCACACAACTCCGTTCTATGAGTTAACACAGCTCCATTCTGACTTCACACACCTCCATTCTATGACTTTGCACACCTCTATTCTGAATTCACACCCCTCCATTCTGTGACTTCACATACCTCCATTCTTTGACTTCACACCCCTCCATTCTGTGTCTTCACACACCTCCACTCTGTGAGTTTACACACCTCCATTCTGTGACTTCACACACCTCCTTTCTGTGACTTCACACACCTCCATTCTATGACTTCACACACCTCCATTCTAAGACTTCACACACCTCCATTCTATGACATCACACACCAATATTCTTTGACTTCACACACCTCCATTCTGTGACTTCACACATCTTCATTCTGACTTCACACACATCCATTCTATGACTTCACAACCCTCCTTTCTTTGATTTCACACTCCTCCATTTTGACTTCACACACCACAATTCTATGACTTCACACCTCCATTTGTGACTTCACACATCACAATTTTGACTTCGCACACCTCCATTCTGTGACTTCACACACGTCCATTCTGTGTCTTCACACACCTCAATTTTGACTTCACACACTTACATTCTGGGACTTCACACACCTCCATTCTGTGACTTCACACACCTCCATGGTTTGATTTCACACTCCTCTATTCTTGGATTTCACACACCTCCATTCCATGACTTCACACATCTCCATTCTATGAGGTCACACATCTCTATTCTATGAGTTCACACACCTCCATTTTGACTTCACACACCTCCATTCTATGACTTCACACACCTTCATTCTTACTTCACAAACATCCATTCTATGACTTCACACATCCCCATTCTGTGACTTCACAAACCTCCATTCTGTGACTTCACACACCTTCATTCTGAATTCACACACCTCTATTCTATGACTTCACACACCTCCATTGAGATTTCACACACCTCCCTTCTATGTGTTGACACACCTGCATTCTGACTTTACACACCTCAGTTCTATCACTTCACACACCTCCATTCTGACTTCACACACCTCCATTCTGTGACTTCACACACCTCCATTCTATGATTTCACACACCTCCATTCCATGACTTCACACACCTCCATTCTATGACTTCACACACCTCCATTCTGAATTCACACACCTATATTCTGTGACTTCACACACCTCAATTTCTGACTTCACACACCTCCATTCTATGACTTCCACACCTCCATTCTGTAACTTCACATACCACCATTCTATGACTTCACACACCTCCATTGTGACTTCACATACCTCCATTCTATGAGTTCACACACCTCCATTCTGACTTCACACACCTCCGTTCTATGAGTTCACACACCTCCATTCTGACTTCACACACCTCCATTCTATGACTTAGCACACCTCAATTCTGATTTCACACACCTCCATTCTGTGACTTCACACACCTCCATGGTTTGATTTCGCACTCCTCTGTTCTTGGATTTCACACACCTCCATTCCATTACTTCACACATCTCCATTCTATGAGGTCACACATCTCTATTCTATGAGTTCACACACCTCCATTTTGACTTCACACACCTCCATTCTATGACTTCACACACCTTCATTCTTACTTCACAAACATCCATTCTATGACTTCACACACCCCCATTCTGTGACTTCACAAACCTCCATTCTGTGACTTCACACACCACCATTTTGATTTCACACAGCTCCTTTCTATGACTTCACACACCTCCTTCTGTGACTTCACACACCTCTATTCTATGACTTCACACACCTCCATTGTGATTTCACACACCTCCCTTGTATGTGTTCACACACCTCCATTCTGACTTTACACACCTCAGTTCTATCACTTCACACACCCCCATTCTGTGACTTCACAAACCTCCATTCTGTGACTTCACACACCTCCATTCTGACTTCACACACCTCCATTCTGTGATATCGCACACCTCCATTCTATGATTTCACACACCTCCATTCCATGACTTCACACACCTCCATTCTATGACTTCACACACCTCCATTCTGAATTCACACACCTATATTCTGTGACTTCACACACCTCAATTTCTGACTTCACACACCTCCATTCTATGACTTCCACACCTCCATTCTGTAACTTCACATACCACCATTCTATGACTTCACACACCTCCATTGTGACTTCACATACCTCCATTCTATGAGTTCACACACCTCCATTCTGACTTCACACACCTCCGTTCTATGAGTTCACACACCTCCATTCTGACTTCACACACATCCATTCTATGACTTAGCACACCTCAATTCTGATTTCACACACCTCCATTCTGTGACTTCACACACCTCCATGACATGATTTTACATACCTCCATTCGATGACTTCACACACCTCCATTCTTTGACTTCACACACCTCCATTTTGACTTCACACACCTCCATTCTGTGACTTTACACACGTCCATTTGTGACTTCGCACACCACCTTTTTGACTTCACACACCTTCATTCTGTGACTTCACACACCTCCATTTTGTGACTTCACACACCTCCGTTTTGACTTCACACACATCCATTCTGTGACTTCACACACCTCCATTGTTTGACTTCACACACCTCTATTTTTTGACTTCACACACCTCCATTCTTTGACTTCACACACCTCCATTCCATGACTTCACAACCTCCATTCTATGAGTTCACACACCTTCATTCTATGAGTTCACAAACTCCATTTTTACTTCCCACACCTCCATTCTATGACTTCACACACCTCCATTCTGTGACTGCAAAAACCCCCATTCTATGACTTCACACACCTCCATTGTGACTTCACACACCTCCATTCTATGAGTTCACACACCTCCATTTTGACTTCACACACCTCAATTCTAAGACTTCACACAGCTCCATTCTGACTTCACACACCTCCATTCTATGACTTCACACACCTTCATTCTATGACTTCACACACCTCCATTGTGACTTCAGACAACTCGATTCTATGACTTCACACACCTCCCTTCTGTGACTTCACACACCTCCATTCTATGACTTCACACACCTCCATTCTATGACTTCCCACACATCCATTCTATGACTTCACACACTTCCAATCTATGACTTCACACACCTCCATTCTATGACTTCACACACCTCCATTCTATGACTTCACACACCTCCATTCTATGACTTCACACACCTACATTGTGACTTCACACACCTACGTTCTATCAGTTCACACACCTGCATTGTGACTTCACACACCTCCATTCTAACTTCACACACCTCAATTCTGTGACTTCACACACTTCCATTCTATGATTTCCCACACCTCCATTCTTTGAATTCACACACCTCCATTCTATGACTTCACATACCTCCTTTCTGTGTTGACACACCTCCATTCTGTGACTTCACATACCTCCAATCTGACTTCACACACCTCCATTCTATGACTTCACACAACTCCATTCTGTGACTTCAAAAACCACCATTCTATGACTTCACACACCTCCATTGTGACTTCACACACCTCCATTCTATGAGTTTACACACCTCCATTCTGACTTCACACACCTCAATTGTAAGACTTCACACCGCTCCATTCTGACTTCACACACCTCCATTCTATGACTTCGCACACCTCTATTCTGACTTCACACACCTCCATTCTATGACTTCACAGACCTCCATTGTGACTTCACACAACTCCATTCTGTGACTTCACACACCTCCCTTCTGTGACTTCACACACCTCCATTCTATGACTTCACACACCTCCATTCTATGACTTCTCACTCATCCAGTCTATGACTTCACACACTTCCAATCTATGACTTCACACACCTCCATTCTATGACTTCACACACCTCCATTCTATGACTTCACACACGTGCATTCTGACTTCACACACCTCCATTCTATGACTTCATACACCTCCATTCTATGACTTCACACACCAACATTCTATGACTTCACACACCTCCATTATGTGAATTCACACATCTCCATTCTGACTTCACACTCCTCCATTCAATGACTTCACACACCTCCATTCAATGACTTCACACACCTCCATTCTGTAACTTCACACACTTCCATTGTTTGACTTCACAAACCTCTATTCCATGACTTCATACACCTTCATTCTGTGACTTCACACACCTCCATTCTTTGACTTCACACACCTCCATTTTGACTTCACAAACCTCCATTCTGTGACTTCAAACACCTCCTTTCTGTGACTTCACACACCTCCATACTATGCCTTCCACACACCGTCAATCTATGACTTCACACACCTCCATTCTATGACTTCACACACCTGCATTCTGACTTAACACACCTCCATTCTCTGACTTCACACACCTCCATTCTGTGACTTCACACACCTGCATTTGTGACTTCACACACCAAAATTTTGACTTCACACACGTCCATGATTTGACTTCACACACCTCCATTCTCTGACTTCCCACACCTCCATTTTGACTTCACACACTTCCATTCTTTGACTTCACACACCTCCATTCTGTGACTTCAAACACCTCCATTGTTTGACTTCACACACCTGCATTTTGACTTCACACACCTCCATTTTATGGCTTCACACACCTTCATTCTTACTTCAGAAACATCCATTCTATGACTTCCACACCTCCATTCTGTAACTTCACACACCACCATTCTATGACTTCACACACCTCCATTGTGACTTCATACACCTCCATTCTATGAGTTCACACACCTCCATTATGACTTCACACACCTCCATTCTATGACTTCACACACCTTCATTCTGACTTCACCCACCTCCATCATATGACTTAGCACACCTCAATTCTGACTTCACACACCTCCATTCTGTGACTTCACACACCTCCATGACATGACTTTACATACCTCCATTCGATGACTTCACACACCTCCATTCTTTGACTTCACACACCGCCATTTTGACTTCACTCACCTCCATTCTGTGACTTTACACACGTCCATTTGTGACTTCACACACCACCTTTTTGACTTCACACACCTTCATTCTGTGACTTCACACACCTCCATTTTGGGACTTCACACACCTCCGTTATGACTTCACACACATCCATTTTGTGACTTCACACACCTCCATTGTTTCACCTCACACACCTCTATTGTTTGACTTCACACACCTCCATTCTTTGACTTCACACACCTCCATTCCATGACTTCACAACCTCCATTCTATGAGTTCACACACATTCATTCTATGAGTTCACAAACTCCATTTTTACTTCCCACACCTCCATTCTATGACTTCACACAACTCCATTCTGTGACTTCAAAAACCCCCATTCTATGACTTCACACAACTCCATTGTGACTTCACACACCTCCATTCTATGAGTTCACACACCTCCATTCTGACATCACACACCTCCATTCTATGACTTCGCACACCTCTATTCTGACTTCACACACCTCTATTCTATGACTTCACACACCTCCATTGTGACTTCACACAACTCGATTCTGTGACTTCACACACCTCCATTCTATAACTTCACACACCTCCATTCTATGACTTCCCAAGCTCCATTCTATGACTTCACACACTTCCAATCTATGACTTCACACACCTCCATTCTATGACTTCACACACCTCCATTCTATGATTTCACACACCTGCATTCTGACTTCACACACCTCCTTTCTATGACTTCATACACCTCCAATCTAGGACTTCACACACCAATATTCTATGACTTCACACAAATCAATTATGTGACTTCACACATCTCCATTCTGACTTCACAAACCTCCATTCTATTACTTCACACACCTCCATTCTATGACTTCACACACTTCCAATCTATGACTTCACACACCTCCATTCTATGACTTCACACACCTGCATTCTGACTTCACACACCTCCATTCTATGACTTCATACACCTCCATTCTATGACTTCACACACCAACATTCTGTGACTTCACACACCTCCTTTATGTGACTTCACACATCTCCATTCTGACTTCACACTCCTCCATTCTATGACTTCACACACCTCCATTATATGACTTCACACACCTCCATTCTATAACTTCACACACTTCCAATGTTTGACTTCACAAACCTCCATTCCATGACTTCATACACCTCCATTCTATGACTTCACACACCTCCATTCTTTGACTTCACACACCTCCATTTTGACTTCACACACCTCCATTCTGTGACTTCAAACACCTCCTTTCTGTGACTTCACACACCTCCATACTATGCCTTCCACATACCTTCAATCTATGACTTCACACACCTCCATTCTGTGACTTCAAACACCTCCTTTCTGTGACTTCACACACCTCCATACTATGCCTTCCACACACCTTCAATCTATGACTTCACACACCTCTATTCTATGACTTCCCACACTTCCAATCTATGACTTCACACACCTCCATTCTATGACTTCACACACCTCCATTCTATGACTTCACACACCTGCATTCTGACTTCACACACCTCCATTACTTGACTTCACACACCTCCATTCTATGACTTCACACACCAACATTCTGTGACTTCACACACCTCCTTTATGTGACTTCACACATCTCCATTCTGAATTCACACTCCTCCATTCTATGACTTCACACACCTCCATTCTATAACTTCACACACTTCCAATGTTTGACTTCACAGACCTCCATTCCATGACTTCATACACCTCCATTCTATGACTTCACACACCTCCATTCTTTGACTTCACACACCTCCATTTTGACTTCACACACCTCCATTCTGTGACTTCAAACACCTCCTTTCTGTGACTTCACACACCTCCATACTATGCCTTCCACACACCTTCAATCTATGACTTCACACACCTCTATTCTATGACTTCCCACACTTCCAATCTATGACTTCACACACCTCCATTCTATGACTTCACACACCTCCATTCTATGACTTCACACACCTGCATTCTGACTTCACACACCTACATTACTTGACTTCACACAACTGTATTCTGTGACTTCACACACCTGCCTTCTGTGACTTCACACAACTCCATTCTATGACTTCACACTCCTCCATTCTATGACATCACACCTCCATTCTATGACGTCACACACCAACATTTATGACGTCATATACCTCCATTCGGTGACTTCACACACCTCCATTCTGACATCACACACCTGCATTCTGTGACTTCACACACCTCCATTCTATGACTTCACACACAACTCCATTCTGTGACTTCACACACCTCCACTCTGTGACTTTACACACCTCAATTCTGTGACTTCACACACCTCAATTCTATGATTTCACACACAATCCATTCTATGACTTCACAAACCTCCATTCTTTGATTTCACACACCTCCATTCTATGACTTCACACACCTCCATTGTGACTTCACACAACTCCATTCTGTGACTTCACACACCGCCTTTCTGTGACTTCACACATCTCCATACTATGACTTCCACACACCTTCAATCTATGACTTCACACACCTCCATTCTATGACTTCACACACTTCCAATCTATGGCTTCACACACCTACATTCTATGACTTCACACACCTCCATTCTATGACTTCATACACCTGCATTTTGACTTCACACACCTCCATTCTATGGCTTCACACACCTTCATTCTTACTTCAGAAACATCCATTTTTTAACTTCACAAACCTCCCTTCTGTGAATTCACACACCTCCATTCTGAGTTCACACACCTCCATTCTGTGACTTCACACACCTCCATTCTTTGACTTCACACACCTCCATTCTGTGACTTCCCACACCTCCATTGTTTGACTTCACACACCTGCATTTTCACTTCACACACCTCCATTCTATGACTTCACACACATTCATTCTTACTTCAGAAACATCCATTCTATGACTACACAAACCTCCCTTCTGTGAATTCACACACCTCCATTCTGAGTTCACACACCTCCATTCTGTGACTTCACACACCTCCATTGTGTGACTTCACACACCTCCATTCTATGACTTCACACAACTCCATTCTGTCTTCACACACTTCCATATTGACTTCCAACACCTCATTTCTGTGACTTCACACACCTCCATTCTATGATTTCACACACCTCCATTCTATGACTTCACACACCTAATTTCTGAGTTGACACACCTCCATTCTGTTACATCACACAGCTCCAATCTGACTTCACACACCTCCATTCTATGACTTCACACACCTCCATTCTGTGTCTTCAAAAACCAACATTCTATGACTTCACACTCCTCCATTCTATGACTTCACACACCTCCATTATATGACTTCACACACCTCCATTCTATAACTTCACACACCTCCAATGTTTGACTTCACAAACCTCCATTCCATGACTTCATACACCTTCATTCTATGACTTCACACACCTCCATTCTTTGACTTCACACACCTCCATTTTGACTTCACACACCTCCATTCTGTGACTTCAAACACCTCCTTTCTGTGACTTCACACACCTCCATACTATGCCTTCCACATACCTTCAATCTATGACTTCACACACCTCTATTCTATGACTTCCCACACTTCCAATCTATGACTTCACACACCTCCATTCTATGACTTCACACACCTCCATTCTATGACTTCACACACCTGCATTCTGACTTCACACACCTCCATTACTTGACTTCACACACCTCCATTCTATGACTTCACACACCAACATTCTGTGACTTCACACACCTCCTTTATGTGACTTCACACATCTCCATTCTGACTTCACACTCCTCCATTCTATGACTTCACACACCTCCATTATATGACTTCACACACCTCCATTCTATAACTTCACACACTTCCAATGTTTGACTTCACAAACCTCCATTCCATGACTTCATACACCTCCATTCTATGACTTCACACACCTCCATTCTTTGACTTCACACACCTCCATTTTGACTTCACACACCTCCATTCTGTGACTTCAAACACCTCCTTTCTGTGACTTCACACACCTCCATACTATGCCTTCCACACACCTTCAATCTATGACTTCACACACCTCTATTCTATGACTTCCCACACTTCCAATCTATGACTTCACACACCTCCATTCTATGACTTCACACACCTCCATTCTATGACTTCACACACCTGCATTCTGACTTCACACACCTCCATTACTTGACTTCACACAACTGTATTCTGTGACTTCACACACCTGCCTTCTGTGACTTCACACAACTCCATTCTATGACTTCACACTCCTCCATTCTATGACTTCACACCTCCATTCTATGACTTCACACACCAACATTTATGACGTCACATACCTCCATTCGGTGACTTCACACACCTCCATTCTGACATCACACACCTGCATTCTGTGACTTCACACACCTCCATTCTATGACTTCACACACAACTCCATTCTGTGACTTCACACACCTCCACTCTGTGACTTTACACACCTCAATTCTGTGACTTCACACACCTCAATTCTATGATTTCACACACAATCCATTCTATGACTTCACAAACCTCCATTCTTTGATTTCAGACACCTCCATTCTATGACTTCACACTCCTCCATTGTGACTTCACACAACTCCATTCTGTGACTTCACACACCTCTTTTCTGTGACTTCACACATCTCCATACTATGACTTCCACACACCTTCAATCTATGACTTCACACACCTCCATTCTATGACTTCACACACTTCCAATCTATGGCTTCACACACCTCCATTCTATGACTTCACACACCTCCATTCTATGACTTCACACACCTGCATTCTGACTTCACACACCTCCATTCTCTGACTTCACACACCTCCATTCTATGACTTCACACAACTCCATTCTGTAACTTCACACACTTCCAATGTTTGACTTCACAAACCTCCATTCCATGACTTCATACACCTCCATTCTATGACTTCAAACACATCCATTCTTTGACTTCACACACCTCCATTTGACTTCACACACCTCCATGCTGTGACTTCACACACCTGCATTTGTGACTTCACACACCACAATTTTGACTTCACACACGTCCATGATTTGACTTCACACACCTCCATTCTCTGACTTCACACACCTCCATTTTTACTTCACACACTTCCATTCTGTGACTTCACACACCTCCATTCTGTGACTTCACACACCTCCATTGTTTGACTTCACACACCTGCATTTTGACTTCACACACCTCCATTCTATGGCTTCACACACCTTCATTCTTACTTCAGAAACATCCATTCTATAATTTAACAAACCTCCCTTCTGTGAATTCACACACCTCCATTCTGAGTTCACACACCTCCATTCTGTGACTTCACACACCTCCATTCTGTGACTTCACACACCTCCATTCTGTGACTTCACACACCTACATTGTTTGACCTCACAGACCTGCATTTTCACTTCACACACCTCCATCCTATGACTTCACACACATTCTTTCTTACTTCAGAAACATCCATTCTATGACTTCACAAACCTCCCTTCTGTGAATTCACACACCTCCATTCTGAGTTCACACACCTCCATTCTGTGATTTCACACACCTGCATTTGTGACTTCACACACCACAATTTTGACTTCACACACGTCCATTATTTGACTTCACACACCTCCATTCTCTGACTTCAAACACCTCCATTTTGACTTCACACACTTCCATTCTGTGACTTCACACACCTCCATTCTGTGACTTCACACACCTCCATTCTGTGACTTCACACACCTCCATTGTTTGACTTCACACACCTGCATTTTCACTTCACACACCTCCATTCTATGACTTCACACACATTCATTCTTACTTCAGAAACATCCATTCTATGACTTCACAAACCTCCCTTCTGTGAATTCACACACCTCCATTCTGACATCACACACCTCCATTCTGTGACTTCACACACCTCCATTGTGTGACTTCACACACCTCCATTCTATGACTTCACACAACTCTATTCTGTCTTCACACACTTCCATATTGACTTCAAACACCTCATTTCTGTGACTTCACACACCTCCATTCTATGATTTCACACACCTCCATTCTATGACTTCACACAACTCCATTCTATGACTTCACACACCTCCTTTCTGAGTTGACACACCTCCATTCTGTTACATCACACACCTCCAATCTGACTTCACACACCTCCATTCTATGACTTCACACACCTCCATTCTGTGTCTTCAAAAACCAACATTCTATGACTTCACACTCCTCCATTCTATGACTTCACACACCTCCATTATATGACTTCACACACCTCCATTCTATAACTTCACACACTTCCAATGTTTGACTTCACAAACCTCCATTCCATGACTTCATACACCTCCCTTCTATGACTTCACACACCTCCATTCTTTGACTTCACACACCTCCATTTTGACTTCACACACCTCCATTCTGTGACTTCAAACACCTCCTTTCTGTGACTTCACACACCTCCATACTATGCCTTCCACATACCTTCAATCTATGACTTCACACACCTCTATTCTATGACTTCCCACACTTCCAATCTATGACTTCACACACCTCCATTCTATGACTTCACACACCTCCATTCTATGACTTCACACACCTGCATTCTGACTTCACACACCTCCATTACTTGACTTCACACACCTCCATTCTATGACTTCACACACCAACATTCTGTGACTTCACACACCTCCTTTATGTGACTTCACACATCTCCATTCTGACTTCACACTCCTCCATTCTATGACTTCACACACCTCCATTATATGACTTCACACACCTCCATTCTATAACTTCACACACTTCCAATGTTTGACTTCACAAACCTCCATTCCATGACTTCATACACCTCCATTCTATGACTTCACACACCTCCATTCTTTGACTTCACACACCTCCATTTTGACTTCACACACCTCCATACTATGCCTTCCACACACCTTCAATCTATGACTTCACACACCTCTATTCTATGACTTCCCACACTTCCAATCTATGACTTCACACACCTCCATTCTATGACTTCACACACCTCCATTCTATGACTTCACACACCTGCATTCTGACTTCACACACCTCCATTACTTGACTTCACACAACTGTATTCTGTGACTTCACACACCTGCCTTCTGTGACTTCACACAACTCCATTCTATGACTTCACACTCCTCCATTCTATGACATCACACCTCCATTCTATGACGTCACACACCAACATTTATGACGTCATATACCTCCATTCGGTGACTTCACACACCTCCATTCTGACATCACACACCTGCATTCTGTGACTTCACACACCTCCATTCTATGACTTCACACACAACTCCATTCTGTGACTTCACACACCTCCACTCTGTGACTTTACACACCTCAATTCTGTGACTTCACAAACCTCCATTCTTTGATTTCACACACCTCCATTCTATGACTTCACACACCTCCATTGTGACTTCACACAACTCCATTCTGTGACTTCACACACCTCCTTTGTGTGACTTCACACATCTCCATACTATGACTTCCACACACCTTCAATCTATGACTTCACACACCTCCATTCTATGACTTCACACACTTCCAATCTATGGCTTCACACACCTACATTCTATGACTTCACACACCTCCATTCTATGACTTCACACACCTGCATTTTGACTTCACACACCTCCATTCTATGGCTTCACACACCTTCATTCTTACTTCAGAAACATCCATTTTTTAACTTCACAAACCTCCCTTCTGTGAATTCACACACCTCCATTCTGAGTTCACACACCTCCATTCTGTGACTTCACACACCTCCATTCTGTGACTTCACACACCTCCATTCTGTGACTTCCCACACCTCCATTGTTTGACTTCACACACCTGCATTTTCACTTCACACACCTCCATTCTATGACTTCACACACATTCATTCTTACTTCAGAAACATCCATTCAATGACTTCACAAACCTCCCTTCTGTGAATTCACACACCTCCATTCTGAGTTCACACACCTCCATTCTGTGACTTCACACACCTCCATTGTGTGACTTCACACACCTCCATTCTATGACTTCACACAACTCCATTCTGTCTTCACACACTTCCATATTGACTTCAAACACCTCATTTCTGTGACTTCACAAACCTCCATTCTATGATTTCACACACCTCCATTCTATGACTTCACACAACTCCATTCTATGACTTCACACACCTCCTTTCTGAGTTGACACACCTCCATTCTGTTACATCACACAGCTCCAATCTGACTTCACACACCTCCATTCTATGACTTCACACACCTCCATTCTGTGTCTTCAAAAACCAACATTCTATGACTTCACACTCCTCCATTCTATGACTTCACACACCTCCATTATATGACTTCACACACCTCCATTCTATAACTTCACACAACTCCAATGTTTGACTTCACAAACCTCCATTCCATGACTTCATACACCTCCATTCTATGACTTCACACACCTCCATTCTTTGACTTCACACACCTCCATTTTGACTTCACACACCTCCATTCTGTGACTTCAAACACCTCCTTTCTGTGACTTCACACACCTCCATACTATGCCTTCCACATACCTTCAATCTATGACTTCACACACCTCTATTCTATGACTTCCCACACTTCCAATCTATGACTTCACACACCTCCATTCAATGACTTCACACACCTCCATTCTATGACTTCACACACCTGCATTCTGACTTCACACACCTCCATTACTTGACTTCACACACCTCCATTCTATGACTTCACACACCAACATTCTGTGACTTCACACACCTCCTTTATGTGACTTCACACATCTCCATTCTGACTTCACACTCCTCCATTCTATGACTTCACACACCTCCATTATATGACTTCACACACCTCCATTCTATAACTTCCCACACTTCCAATGTTTGACTTCACAGACCTCCATTCCATGACTTCATACACCTCCATTCTATGACTTCACACACCTCCATTCTTTGACTTCACACACCTCCATTTTGACTTCACACACCTCCATTCTGTGACTTCAAACACCTCCTTTCTGTGACTTCACACACCTCCATACTATGCCTTCCACACACCTTCAATCTATGACTTCAACACCTCTATTCTATGACTTCCCACACTTCCAATCTATGACTTCACACACCTCCATTCTATGACTTCACACACCTCCATTCTATGACTTCACACACCTGCATTCTGACTTCACACACCTCCATTACTTGACTTCACACAACTGTATTCTGTGACTTCACACACCTGCCTTCTGTGACTTCACACAACTCCATTCTATGACTTCACACTCCTCCATTCTATGACTTCACACCTCCATTCTATGACTTCACACACCAACATTTATGACGTCACATACCTCCATTCGGTGACTTCACACACCTCCATTCTGACATCACACACCTGCATTCTGTGACTTCACACACCTCCATTCTATGACTTCACACACAACTCCATTCTGTGACTTCACACACCTCCACTCTGTGACTTTACACACCTCAATTCTGTGACTTCACACACCTCAATTCTATGATTTCACACACAATCCATTCTATGACTTCACAAACCTCCATTCTTTGATTTCACACACCTCCATTCTATGACTTCACACACCTCCATTGTGACTTCACACAACTCCATTCTGTGACTTCACACACCTCCTTTCTGTGACTTCACACATCTCCATACTATGACTTCCACACACCTTCAATCTATGACTTCACACACCTCCATTCTATGACTTCACACACTTCCAATCTATGGCTTCACACACCTCCATTCTATGACTTCACACACCTCCATTCTATGACTTCACACACCTGCATTCTGACTTCACACACCTCCATTCTCTGACTTCACACACCTCCATTCTATGACTTCACACAACTCCATTCTGTAACTTCACACACTTCCAATGTTTGACTTCACAAACCTCCATTCCATGACTTCATACACCTCCATTCTATGACTTCAAACACATCCATTCTTTGACTTCACACACCTCCATTTGACTTCACACACCTCCATGCTGTGACTTCACACACCTGCATTTGTGACTTCACACACCACAATTTTGACTTCACACACGTCCATGATTTGACTTCACACACCTCCATTCTCTGACTTCACACACCTCCATTTTTACTTCACACACTTCCATTCTGTGACTTCACACACCTCCATTCTGTGACTTCACACACCTCCATTGTTTGACTTCACACACCTGCATTTTGACTTCACACACCTCCATTCTATGGCTTCACACACCTTCATTCTTACTTCAGAAACATCCATTCTATAATTTCACAAACCTCCCTTCTGTGAATTCACACACCTCCATTCTGAGTTCACACACCTCCATTCTGTGACTTCACACACCTCCATTCTGTGACTTCACACACCTCCATTCTGTGACTTCACACACCTACATTGTTTGACCTCACAGACCTGCATTTTCACTTCACACACCTCCATCCTATGACTTCACACACATTCTTTCTTACTTCAGAAACATCCATTCTATGACTTCACAAACCTCCCTTCTGTGAATTCACACACCTCCATTCTGAGTTCACACACCTCCATTCTGTGATTTCACACACCTGCATTTGTGACTTCACACACCACAATTTTGACTTCACACACGTCCATTATTTGACTTCACACACCTCCATTCTCTGACTTCAAACACCTCCATTTTGACTTCACACACTTCCATTCTGTGACTTCACACACCTCCATTCTGTGACTTCACACACCTCCATTCTGTGACTTCACAGACCTCCATTGTTTGACTTCACACACCTGCATTTTCACTTCACACACCTCCATTCTATGACTTCACACACATTCATTCTTACTTCAGAAACATCCATTCTATGACTTCACAAACCTCCCTTCTGTGAATTCACACACCTCCATTCTGACATCACACACCTCCATTCTGTGACTTCACACACCTCCATTGTGTGACTTCACACACCTCCATTCTATGACTTCACACAACTCTATTCTGTCTTCACACACTTCCATATTGACTTCAAACACCTCATTTCTGTGACTTCACACACCTCCATTCTATGATTTCACACACCTCCATTCTATGACTTCACACAACTCCATTCTATGACTTCACACACCTCCTTTCTGAGTTGACACACCTCCATTCTGTTACATCACACACCTCCAATCTGACTTCACACTCCTCCATTCTATGACTTCACACACCTCCATTATATGACTTCACACACCTCCATTCTATAACTTCACACACTTCCAATGTTTGACTTCACAAACCTCCATTCCATGACTTCATACACCTCCCTTCTATGACTTCCCACACCTCCATTCTTTGACTTCACACACCTCCATTTTGACTTCACACACCTCCATTCTGTGACTTCAAACACCTCCTTTCTGTGACTTCACACACCTCCATACTATGCCTTCCACATACCTTCAATCTATGACTTCACACACCTCTATTCTATGACTTCCCACACTTCCAATCTATGACTTCACACACCTCCATTCTATGACTTCACACACCTCCATTCTATGACTTCACACACCTGCATTCTGACTTCACACACCTCCATTACTTGACTTCACACACCTCCGTTCTATGACTTCACACACCAACATTCTGTGACTTCACACACCTCCTTTATGTGACTTCACACATCTCCATTCTGACTTCACACTCCTCCATTCTATGACTTCACACACCTCCATTATATGACTTCACACACCTCCATTCTATAACTTCACACACTTCCAATGTTTGACTTCACAAACCTCCATTCCATGACTTCATACACCTCCATTCTATGACTTCACACACCTCCATTCTTTGACTTCACACACCTCCATTTTGACTTCACACACCTCCATTCTGTGACTTCAAACACCTCCTTTCTTTGACTTCACACATCTCCATACTATGCCTTCCACACACCTTCAATCTATGACTTCACACACCTCTATTCTATGACTTCCCACACTTCCAATCTATGACTTCACACACCTCCATTCTATGACTTCACACACCTCCATTCTATGACTTCACACACCTGCATTCTGACTTCACACACCTCCATTACTTGACTTCACACAACTGTATTCTGTGACTTCACACACCTGCCTTCTGTGACTTCACACAACTCCATTCTATGACTTCACACTCCTCCATTCTATGACTTCACACCTCCATTCTATGACTTCACACACCAACATTTATGACGTCACATACCTCCATTCGGTGACTTCACACACCTCCATTCTGACATCACACACCTGCATTTTGTGACTTCACACACCTACATTCTATGACTTCACACAGAACTCCATTCTGTGACTTCACACACCTCCACTCTGTGACTTTACACACCTCAATTCTGTGACTTCACACACCTCAATTCTATGATTTCACACACAATCCATTCTATGACTTCACAAACCTCCATTCTTTGATTTCACACACCTCCATTCTATGACTTCACACACCTCCATTGTGACTTCAAACAACTCCATTCTGTGACTTCACACACCTCCTTTCTGTGACTTCACACATCTCCATACTATGACTTCCACACACCTTCAATCTATGACTTCACACACCTCCATTCTATGACTTCACACACTTCCAATCTATGGCTTCACACACCTCCATTCTATGACTTCACACACCTCCATTCTATGACTTCACACACCTGCATTCTGACTTCACACACCTCCATTCTCTGACTTCACACACCTCCATTCTATGACTTCACACAACTCCATTCTGTAACTTCACACACTTCCAATGTTTGACTTCACAAACCTCCATTCCATGACTTCATACACCTCCATTCTATGACTTCAAACACATCCATTCTTTGACTTCACACACCTCCATTTGACTTCACACACCTCCATTCTGTGACTTCACACACCTGCATTTGTGACTTCACTCACCACAATTTTGACTTCACACACGTCCATGATTTGACTTCACACACCTCCATTCTCTGACTTCACACACCTCCATTTTTACTTCACACACTTCCATTCTGTGACTTCACACACCTCCATTCTGTGACTTCACACACCTCCATTGTTTGACTTCACACACCTGCATTTTGACTTCACACACCTCCATTCAATGGCTTCACACACCTTCATTCTTACTTCAGAAACATCCATTCTATAATTTCACAAACCTCCCTTCTGTGAATTCACACACCTCCATTCTGAGTTCACACACCTCCATTCTGTGACTTCACACACCTCCATTCTGTGACTTCACACACCTCTATTCTGTGACTTCACACACCTCCATTGTTTGACTTCACACACCTGCATTTTCACTTCACACACCTCCATTCTGTGGCTTCACACACCTTCATTCTTACTTCAGAAACATCCATTCTATGACTTCCACACCTCCATTCTCTAACTTCACACACCACCATTCTATGACTTCACACACCTCCATTGTGACTTCATACATCTCCATTCTATGAGTTCACACACCTCCATTATGTCTTCACACACCTCCATTCTATGACTTCACACACCTTCATTCTGACTTCACACACCTCCATCATATGACTTAGCACACCTCAATTCTGACTTCACACACCTACATTCTGTGACTTCACACACCTCCATGACATGACTTTACATACCTCCATTCGATGACTTCACACACCTCCATTCTTTGACTTCACACACCGCCATTTTGACTTCACACACCTCCATTCTGTGACTTTACACACGTCCATTTGTGACTTCACACACCACCTTTTTGACTTCACACACCTTCATTCTGTGACTTCACACACCTCCATTTTGGGACTTCACACACCTCCGTTATGACTTTACACACATCCATTTTGTGACTTCACACACCTCCATTCTTTGACTTCACACACCTCCATTCCATGACTTCACAACCTCCATTCTATGAGTTCACACACATTCATTCTATGAGTTCACAAACTCCATTTTTAATTCCCACACCTCCATTCTATGACTTCACACACCTCCATTCTGTGACTTCAAAAACCCCCATTCTATGACTTCACACAACTCCATTGTGACTTCACACACCTCCATTCTATGAGTTCACACACCTCCATTCTGACTTCACACACCTCCATTCTATGACTTCGCACACCTCTATTCTGACTTCACACACCTCTATTCTATGACTTCACACACCTCCATTGTGACTTCACACAACTCGATTCTGTGACTTAACACACCTCTATTCTATAACTTCACACACCTCCATTCTATGACTTCCCAAGCTCATTCTATGACTTCACACACTTCCAATCTATGACTTCACACACCTCCATTCTATGACTTCACACACCTCCATTCTATGATTTCACACACCTGCATTCTGACTTCACACACCTCCATTCTATGACTTCATACACCTCCAATCTAGGACTTCACACACCAATATTCTATGACTTCACACAAATCAATTATGTGACTTCACACATCTCCATTCTGACTTCACAAACCTCCATTCTATTACTTCACACACCTCCATTCTATGACTTCACACACTTCCAATCTATGACTTCACACACCTCCATTCTATGACTTCACACACCTGCATTCTGACTTCACACACCTCCATTCTATGACTTCATACACCTCCATTCTATGACTTCACACACCAACATTCTGTGACTTCACACACCTCCTTTATGTGACTTTACACATCTCCATTCTGACTTCACACTCCTCCATTCTATGACTTCACACACCTCCATTATATGACTTCACACACCTCCATTCTATAACTTCACACACTTCCAATGTTTGACTTCACAAACCTCCATTCCATGACTTCTTACACCTCCATTCTATGACTTCACACACCTCCATTCTTTGACTTCACACACCTCCATTTTGACTTCACACACCGCCATTCTGTGACTTCAAACACCTCCTTTCTGTGACTTCACACACCTCCATACTATGCCTTCCACACACCTTCAATCTATGACTTCACACACCTCTATTCTATGACTTCCCACACTTCCAATCTATGACTTCACACACCTCCATTCTATGACTTCACACACCTCCATTCTATGACTTCACACACCTGCATTCTGACTTCACACACCTCCATTACTTGACTTCACACAACTGTATTCTGTGACTTCACACACCTGCCTTCTGTGACTTCACACAACTCCATTCAATGACTTCACACTCCTCCATTCTATGACTTCACACCTCCATTCTATGACTTCACACACCAACATTTATGACGTCATATACCTCCATTCGGTGACTTCACACACCTCCATTCTGACATCACACACCTGCATTCTGTGACTTCACACACCTCCATTCTATGACTTCACACACAACTCCATTCTGTGACTTCACACACCTCCACTCTGTGACTTTACACACCTCAATTCTGTGACTTCACACACCTCAATTCTATGATTTCACACACAATCCATTCTATGACTTCACAAACCTCCATTCTTTGATTTCACACACCTCCATTCTATGACTTCACACACCTCCATTGTGACTTCACACAACTCCATTCTGTGACTTCACACACCTCCTTTCTGTGACTTCACACATCTCCATACTATGACTTCCACACACCTTCAATCTATGACTTCACACACCTCCATTCTCTGACTTCACACACCTCCATTCTATGACTTCACACAACTCCATTCTGTAACTTCACACACTTCCAATGTTTGACTTCACAAACCTCCATTCCATGACTTCATACACCTCCATTCTATGACTACAAACACATCCATTCTTTGACTTCACACACCTCCATTTGACTTCACACACCTCCATTCTGTGACTTCACACACCTGCATTTATGACTTCACACACCACAAATTTGACTTCACACACGTCCATGATTTGACTTCACACACCTCCATTCTCTGACTTCACACACCTCCATTTTTACTTCACACACTTCCATTCTGTGACTTCACACACCTCCATTCTGTGACTTCACACACCTCCATTGTTTGGCTTCACACACCTGCATTTTGACTTCACACACCTCCATTCTATGGCTTCACACACCTTCATTCTTACTTCAGAAACATCCATTCTATAACTTCACAAACCTCCCTTCTGTGAATTCACACACCTCCATTCTGAGTTCACACACCTCCATTCTGTGACTTCACACACCTCCATTCTGTAACTTCACACACCTCCATTCTATGACTTCACACAACTCCATTCTGTCTTCACACACTTTCATATTGACTTCAAACACCTCATTTCTGTGAATTCACACACCTTCATTCTTACTTCAGAAACATCCATTCTATGACCTCCACACCTCCATTCTGTAACTTCACACACCACCATTCTATGACTTCACACACCTCCATTGTGACTTCATACACCTCCATTCTATGAGTTCACACACCTCCATTATGACTTCACACACCTCCATTCTATGACTTCACACACCTTCATTCTGACTTCACACACCTCCATCATATGACTTAGCACACCTCAATTCTGACTTCACACACCTCCATTCTGTGACTTCACACACCTCCATGACATGACTTTACATACCTCCATTCGATGACTTCAGACACCTCCATTCTTTGACTTCACACACCGCCATTTTGACTTCACACACCTCCATTCTGTGACTTCACACACCTCCATCATATGACTTAGCACACCTCAATTCTGACTTCACACACCTCCATTCTGTGACTTCACACACCTCCATTTTGACTTCACACACCTCCATTCTGTGACTTTACACACGTCCATTTGTGACTTCACACACCACCTTTTTGACTTCACACACCTTCATTCTGTGACTTCACACACCTCCATTTTGGGACTTCACACACCTCCGTTATGACTTCACACACATCCATTTTGTGACTTCACACACCTCCATTGTTTCACCTCACACACCTCTATTGTTTGACTTCACACACCTCCATTCTTTGACTTCACACACCTCCATTCCATGACTTCACAACCTCCATTCTATGAGTTCACACACATTCATTCTATGAGTTCACAAACTCCATTTTTACTTCCCACACCTCCATTCTATGACTTCACACACCTCCATTCTGTGACTTCAAAAACCCCCATTCTATGACTTCGCACAACTCCATTGTGACTTCACACACCTCCATTCTATGAGTTCACACACCTGCATTCTGACTTCACACACCTCCATTCTATGACTTCGCACACCTCTATTCTGACTTCACACACCTCTATTCTATGACTTCACACACCTCCATTGTGACTTCACACAACTCGATTCTGTGACTTCACACACCTCCATTCTATAACTTCACACACCTCCATTCTATGACTTCCCAAGCTCCATTCTATGACTTCACACACTTCCAATCTATGACTTCACACACCTCCATTCTATGACTTCACACACCTCCATTCTATGATTTCACACACCTGCATTCTGACTTCACACACCTCCATTCTATGACTTCATACACCTCCAATCTAGGACTTCACACACCAATATTCTATGACTTCACACAAATCAATTATGTGACTTCACACATCTCCATTCTGACTTCACAAACCTCCATTCTATTACTTCACACACCTCCATTCTATGACTTCACACACTTCCAATCTATGACTTCACACACCTCCATTCTATGACTTCACACACCTGCATTCTGACTTCACGCACCTCCATTCTATGACTTCATACACCTCCATTCTATGACTTCACACACCAACATTCTGTGACTTCACACACCTCCTTTATGTGACTTTACACATCTCCATTCTGACTTCACACTCCTCCATTCTATGACTTCACACACCTCCATTTTATGACTTCACACACCTCCATTCTATAACTTCACACACTTCCAATGTTTGACTTCACAAACCTCCATTCCATGACTTCATACACCTCCATTCTATGACTTCACTCACCTCCATTCTTTGACTTCACACACCTCCATTTTGACTTCACACACCTCCATTCTGTGACTTCAAACACCTCCTTTCTGTGACTTCACACACCTCCATACTATGCCTTCCACATACCTTCAATCTATGACTTCACACACCTCTATTCTATGACTTCCCACACTTCCAATCTATGACTTCACACACCTCTATTCTATGACTTCACACACCTCCATTCTATGACTTCACACACCTGCATTCTGACTTCACACACCTCCATTACTTGACTTCACACACCTCCATTCTATGACTTCACACACCAACATTCTGTGACTTCACACACCTCCTTTATGTGACTTCACACATCTCCATTCTGAATTCACACTCCTCCATTCTATGACTTCACACACCTCCATTATATGACTTCACACACCTCCATTCTATAACTTCACACACTTCCAATGTTTGACTTCACAGACCTCCATTCCATGACTTCATACACCTCCATTCTATGACTTCACACACCTCCATTCTTTGACTTCACACACCTCCATTTTGACTTCACACACCTCCATTCTGTGACTTCAAACACCTCCTTTCTGTGACTTCACACACCTCCATACTATGCCTTCCACACACCTTCAATCTATGACTTCACACACCTCTATTCTATGACTTCCCACACTTCCAATCTATGACTTCATACACCTCCATTCAATGACTTCACACACCTCCATTCTATGACTTCACACACCTGCATTCTGACTTCACACACCTCCATTACTTGACTTCACACAACTGTATTCTGTGACTTCACACACCTGCCTTCTGTGACTTCACACAACTCCATTCTATGACTTCACACTCCTCCATTCTATGACTTCACACCTCCATTCTATGACTTCACACACCAACATTTATGACGTCACATACCTCCATTCGGTGACTTCACACACCTCCATTCTGACATCACACACCTGCATTCTGTGACTTCACACAGCTCCATTCTATGACTTCACACACACAACTCCATTCTGTGACTTCACACACCTCCACTCTGTGACTTTACACACCTCAATTCTATGATTTCACACACAATCCATTCTATGACTTCACAAACCTCCATTCTTTGATTTCACACACCTCCATTCTTTGACTTCACACACCTCCATTCCATGACTTCACAACCTCCATTCTATGAGTTCACACACATTCATTCTATGAGTTCACAAACTCCATTTTTACTTCCCACACCTCCATTCTATGACTTCACACACCTCCATTCTGTGACTTCAAAAACCCCCATTCTATGACTTCGCACAACTCCATTGTGACTTCACACACCTCCATTCTATGAGTTCACACACCTGCATTCTGACTTCACACACCTCCATTCTATGACTTCGCACACCTCTATTCTGACTTCACACACCTCTATTCTATGACTTCACACACCTCCATTGTGACTTCACACAACTCGATTCTGTGACTTCACACACCTCCATTCTATGACTTCACACACCAACATTCTGTGACTTCACACACCTCCTTTATGTGACTTCACACATCTCCATTCTGAATTCACACTCCTCCATTCTATGACTTCACACACCTCCATTATATGACTTCACACACCTCCATTCTATAACTTCACACACTTCCAATGTTTGACTTCACAGACCTCCATTCCATGACTTCATACACCTCCATTCTATGACTTCACACACCTCCATTCTTTGACTTCACACACCTCCATTTTGACTTCACACACCTCCATTCTGTGACTTCAAACACCTCCTTTCTGTGACTTCACACACCTCCATACTATGCCTTCCACACACCTTCAATCTATGACTTCACACACCTCTATTCTATGACTTCCCACACTTCCAATCTATGACTTCATACACCTCCATTCAATGACTTCACACACCTCCATTCTATGACTTCACACACCTGCATTCTGACTTCACACACCTCCATTACTTGACTTCACACAACTGTATTCTGTGACTTCACACACCTGCCTTCTGTGACTTCACACAACTCCATTCTATGACTTCACACTCCTCCATTCTATGACTTCACACCTCCATTCTATGACTTCACACACCAACATTTATGACGTCACATACCTCCATTCGGTGACTTCACACACCTCCATTCTGACATCACACACCTGCATTCTGTGACTTCACACAGCTCCATTCTATGACTTCACACACACAACTCCATTCTGTGACTTCACACACCTCCACTCTGTGACTTTACACACCTCAATTCTATGATTTCACACACAATCCATTCTATGACTTCACAAACCTCCATTCTTTGATTTCACACACCTCCATTCTTTGACTTCACACACCTCCATTCCATGACTTCACAACCTCCATTCTATGAGTTCACACACATTCATTCTATGAGTTCACAAACTCCATTTTTACTTCCCACACCTCCATTCTATGACTTCACACACCTCCATTCTGTGACTTCAAAAACCCCCATTCTATGACTTCGCACAACTCCATTGTGACTTCACACACCTCCATTCTATGAGTTCACACACCTGCATTCTGACTTCACACACCTCCATTCTATGACTTCGCACACCTCTATTCTGACTTCACACACCTCTATTCTATGACTTCACACACCTCCATTGTGACTTCACACAACTCGATTCTGTGACTTCACACACCTCCATTCTATGACTTCACACACCAACATTCTGTGACTTCACACACCTCCTTTATGTGACTTCACACATCTCCATTCTGAATTCACACTCCTCCATTCTATGACTTCACACACCTCCATTATATGACTTCACACACCTCCATTCTATAACTTCACACACTTCCAATGTTTGACTTCACAGACCTCCATTCCATGACTTCATACACCTCCATTCTATGACTTCACACACCTCCATTCTTTGACTTCACACACCTCCATTTTGACTTCACACACCTCCATTCTGTGACTTCAAACACCTCCTTTCTGTGACTTCACACACCTCCATACTATGCCTTCCACACACCTTCAATCTATGACTTCACACACCTCTATTCTATGACTTCCCACACTTCCAATCTATGACTTCATACACCTCCATTCAATGACTTCACACACCTCCATTCTATGACTTCACACACCTGCATTCTGACTTCACACACCTCCATTACTTGACTTCACACAACTGTATTCTGTGACTTCACACACCTGCATTCTGTGACTTCACACAACTCCATTCTATGACTTCACACTCCTCCATTCTATGACTTCACACCTCCATTCTATGACTTCACACACCAACATTTATGACGTCACATACCTCCATTCGGTGACTTCACACACCTCCATTCTGACATCACACACCTGCATTCTGTGACTTCACACAGCTCCATTCTATGACTTCACACACACAACTCCATTCTGTGACTTCACACACCTCCACTCTGTGACTTTACACACCTCAATTCTATGATTTCACACACAATCCATTCTATGACTTCACAAACCTCCATTCTTTGATTTCACACACCTCCATTCTTTGACTTCACACACCTCCATTCCATGACTTCACAACCTCCATTCTATGAGTTCACACACATTCATTCTATGAGTTCACAAACTCCATTTTTACTTCCCACACCTCCATTCTATGACTTCACACACCTCCATTCTGTGACTTCAAAAACCCCCATTCTATGACTTCGCACAACTCCATTGTGACTTCACACACCTCCATTCTATGAGTTCACACACCTGCATTCTGACTTCACACACCTCCATTCTATGACTTCGCACACCTCTATTCTGACTTCACACACCTCTATTCTATGACTTCACACACCTCCATTGTGACTTCACACAACTCGATTCTGTGACTTCACACACCTCCATTCTATAACTTCACACACCTCCATTCTATGACTTCCCAAGCTCCATTCTATGACTTCACACACTTCCAATCTATGACTTCACACACCTCCATTCTATGACTTCACACACCTCCATTCTATGATTTCACACACCTGCATTCTGACTTCACACACCTCCATTCTATGACTTCATACACCTCCAATCTAGGACTTCACACACCAATATTCTATGACTTCACACAAATCAATTATGTGACTTCACACATCTCCATTCTGATTCTGACTTCACAAACCTCCATTCTATTACTTCACACACCTCCATTCTATGACTTCACACACTTCCAATCTATGACTTCACACACCTCCATTCTATGACTTCACACACCTGCATTCTGACTTCACGCACCTCCATTCTATGACTTCATACACCTCCATTCTATGACTTCACACACCAACATTCTGTGACTTCACACACCTCCTTTATGTGACTTTACACATCTCCATTCTGACTTCACCCTCCTCCATTCTATGACTTCACACACCTCCATTATATGACTTCACACACCTCCATTCTATAACTTCACACACTTCCAATGTTTGACTTCACAAACCTCCATTCCATGACTTCATACACCTCCATTCTATGACTTCACTCACCTCCATTCTTTGACTTCACACACCTCCATTTTGACTTCACACACCTCCATTCTGTGACTTCAAACACCTCCTTTCTGTGACTTCACACACCTCCATACTATGCCTTCCACATACCTTCAATCTATGACTTCACACACCTCTATTCTATGACTTCCCACACTTCCAATCTATGACTTCACACACCTCTATTCTATGACTTCACACACCTCCATTCTATGACTTCACACACCTGCATTCTGACTTCACACACCTCCATTACTTGACTTCACACACCTCCATTCTATGACTTCACACACCAACATTCTGTGACTTCACACACCTCCTTTATGTGACTTCACACATCTCCATTCTGAATTCACACTCCTCCATTCTATGACTTCACACACCTCCATTATATGACTTCACACACCTCCATTCTATAACTTCACACACTTCCAATGTTTGACTTCACAGACCTCCATTCCATGACTTCATACACCTCCATTCTATGACTTCACACACCTCCATTCTTTGACTTCACACACCTCCATTTTGACTTCACACACCTCTATTCTGTGACTTCAAACACCTCCTTTCTGTGACTTCACACACCTCCATACTATGCCTTCCACACACCTTCAATCTATGACTTCACACACCTCTATTCTATGACTTCCCACACTTCCAATCTATGACTTCATACACCTCCATTCAATGACTTCACACACCTCCATTCTATGACTTCACACACCTGCATTCTGACTTCACACACCTCCATTACTTGACTTCACACAACTGTATTCTGTGACTTCACACACCTGCCTTCTGTGACTTCACACAACTCCATTCTATGACTTCACACTCCTCCATTCTATGACTTCACACCTCCATTCTATGACTTCACACACCAACATTTATGACGTCACATACCTCCATTCGGTGACTTCACACACCTCCATTCTGACATCACACACCTGCATTCTGTGACTTCACACAGCTCCATTCTATGACTTCACACACACAACTCCATTCTGTGACTTCACACACCTCCACTCTGTGACTTTACACACCTCAATTCTATGATTTCACACACAATCCATTCTATGACTTCACAAACCTCCATTCTTTGATTTCACACACCTCCATTCTATGACTTCACACACCTCCATTGTGACTTCACACAACTCCATTCTGTGACTTCACACACCTCCTTTCTGTGACTTCACACATCTCCATACTATGACTTCCACACACCTTCAATCTATGACTTCACACACCTCCATTCTATGACTTCACACACTTCCAATCTATGGCTTCACACACCTCCATTCTATGACTTCACACACCTCCATTCTATGACTTCACACACCTGCATTCTGACTTCACACACCTCCATTCTCTGACTTCACACACCTCCATTCTATGACTTCACACAACTCCATTCTGTAACTTCACACACTTCCAATGTTTGACTTCACAAACCTCCACTCCATGAGTTCATACACCTCCATTCTATGACTTCAAACACATCCATTCTTTGACTTCACACACCTCCATTTGACTTCACACACCACCATTCTGTGACTTCACACACCTGCATTTATGACTTCACAAACCACAATTTTGACTTCACACACGTCCATGATTTGACTTCACACACCTCCATTCTCTGACTTCACACACCTCCATTTTTACTTCACACACTTCCATTCTGTGACTTCACACACCTCCATTCTGTGACTTCACACACCTCCATTGTTTGACTTCACACACCTGCATTTTGACTTCACACACCTCCATTCTATGGCTTCACACACCTTCATTCTTACTTCAGAAACATCCATTCTATAACTTCACAAACCTCCCTTCTGTGAATTCACACACCTCCATTCTGAGTTCACACACCTCCATTCTGTGACTTCACACACCTCCATTCTGTGACTTCACACACCTCCATTCTATGACTTCAAACACCTCCATCTGTGACTTCTCACACCTCCATTCCATGACTTCACACTCCTCCATTCTATGAGTTCACACACCTCCATTCTGTGACTTCACACACCTCCATTCTATGACTTCACACACCTCCATTCTGTAACTTCACACACTTCCAATGTTTTGACTTCACAAACCTCCATTCCATGACTTCATACACCTCCATTCTATGACTTCACACACAACTCCATTCTGTGACTTCACACACCTCCACTCTGTGACTTTACACACCTCAATTCTTTGACTTCACACACCTCCATTTTGACTTCACACACCTCCATTCTGTGATTTCACACACCTGCATTTGTGACTTCACACACCACAATTTTGACTTCACAGACGTCCATTCTTTGACTTCACACACCTCCATTCTCTGACTTCAAACACCTCCATTTTGACTTCACACACTTCCATTCTGTGACTTCACACACCTCCATTCTGTGACTTCACACACCTCCATTCTGTGACTTCACACACCTCCATTGTTTGACTTCACACACCTGCATTTTCACTTCACACACCTCCACTCTATGACTTCACACACATTCATTCTTACTTCAGAAACATCCATTCTATGACTTCACAAACCTCCCTTCTGTGAATTCACACACCTCCATTCTGAGTTCACACACCTCCATTCTGTGACTTCACACACCTCCATTCTGTGACTTCACACACCTCCATTCTATGACTTCACACAACTCCATTCTGTCTTCACACACTTCCATATTGACTTCAAACACCTCATTTCTGTGACTTCACACACCTCCATTCTATGATTTCACACACCTCCATTCCATGACTTCACAACATCCATTCTATGAGTTCACACACATTCATTCTATGAGTTCACAAACTCCATTTTTACTTCCCACACCTCCATTCTATGACTTCACACACCTCCATTCTGTGACTTCAAAAACCCCCATTCTATGACTTCACACAACTCCATTGTGACTTCACACACCTCCATTCTATGAGTTCACACACCTCCATTCTGACTTCACACACCTCCATTCTATGACTTCGCACACCTCTATTCTGACTTCACACACCTCTATTCTATGACTTCACATACCTCCATTGTGACTTCACACAACTCGATTCTGTGACTTCACACACCTCCATTCTATAACTTCACTCACCTCCATTCTATGACTTCCCAAGCTCCATTCTATGACTTCACACACTTCCAATCTATGACTTCACACACCTCCATTCTATGACTTCACACACCTCCATTCTATGATTTCACACACCTGCATTCTGACTTCACACACCTCCATTCTATGACTTCATACACCTCCAATCTAGGACTTCACAAACCAATATTCTATGACTTCACACAAATCAATTTTGTGACTTCACACATCTCCATTCTGACTTCACAAACCTCCATTCTATTACTTCACACACCTCCATTCTATGACTTCACACACTTCCAATCTATGACTTCACACACCTCCATTCTATGACTTCACACACCTGCATTCTGACTTCACACACCTCCATTCTATGACTTCATACACCTCCATTCTATGACTTCACACACCAACATTCTGTGACTTCACACACCTCCTTTATGTGACTTCACACATCTCCATTCTGACTTCACACTCCTCCATTCTATGACATCACACACCTCCATTATATGACTTCACACACCTCCATTCTATAACTTCACACACTTCCAATGTTTGACTTCACAAACCTCCATTCCATGACTTCATACACCTCCATTCTATGACTTCACACACCTCCATTCTTTGACTTCACACACCTCCATTTTGACTTCACACACCTCCATTCTGTGACTTCAAACACCTCCTTTCTGTGACTTCACACACCTCCATACTATGCCTTCCACACACCTTCAATCTATGACTTCACACACCTCTATTCTATGACTTCCCACATTCCAATCTATGACTTCACACACCTCCATTCTATGACTTCACACACCTCCATTCTATGACTTCACACACCTGCATTCTGACTTCACACACCTCCATTACTTGACTTCACACAACTGTATTCTGTGACTTCACAAACCTGCCTTCTGTGACTTCACACAACTCCATTCTATGACTTCACACTCCTCCATTCTATGACTTCACACCTCCATTCTATGACTTCACACACCAACATTTATGACGTCACATACCTCCATTCGGTGACTTCACACACCTCCATTCTAACATCACACACCTGCATTCTGTGACTTCACACACCTCCATTCTATGACTTCACACACAACTCCATTCTGTGACTTCACACACCTCCACTCTGTGACTTTACACACCTCAATTCTGTGACTTCACACACCTCAATTCTATGATTTCACACACAATCCATTCTATGACTTCACAAACCTCCATTCTTTGATTTCACACACCTCCATTCTATGACTTCACACACCTCCATTGTGACTTCACACAACTCCATTCGGTGACTTCACACACCTCCTTTCTGTGACTTCACACATCTCCATACTATGACTTCCACACACCTTCAATCTATGACTTCACACATCTCCATTCTATGACTTCACACACTTCCAATCTATGGCTTCACACACCTCCATTCTATGACTTCACACACCTCCATTCTATGACTTCACACACCTGCATTCAGACTTCACACACCTCCATTCTCTGACTTCACACACCTCCATTCTATGACTTCACACAACTCCATTCTGTAACTTCACACACTTCCAATGTTTGACTTCACAAACCTCCATTCCATGACTTCATACACCTCCATTCTATGACTTCAAACACATCCATTCTTTGACTTCACACATCTCCATTTGACTTCACACACCTCCATTCTGTGACTTCACACACCTGCATTTGTGACTTCACACACCACAATTTTGACTTCACACACGTCCATGATTTGACTTCACACACCTCCATTCTCTGACTTCACACACCTCCATTTTTACTTCACACACTTCAATTCTGTGACTTCACACACCTCCATTCTGTGACTTCACACACCTCCATTGTTTGACTTCACACACCTCCATTCTGTAACTTCACACACTTCCAATGTTTGACTTCACAAACCTCCATTTCATGACTTCATACACCTCCATTCTATGACTTCAAACAAATCCATTCTTTGACTTCACATACCTCCATTTTGACTTCACACACCTCCATTCTGTGATTTCACACACCTGCATTTGTGACTTCACACACCACAATTTTGACTTCACACACGTCCATTCTTTGACTTCACACACCTCCATTCTCTGACTTCAAACACCTCCATTTGGACTTCACACACTTCCATTCTGTGACTTCACACACCTCCATTCTGTGACTTCACACACCTCCATTGTTTGACTTCACACACCTGCATTTTCGCTTCACACACCTCCATTCTATGACTTCACACACATTCACTCTTACTTCAGAAACATCCATTCTATGACTTCACAAACCTCCCTTCTGTGCATTCACACACCTCCATTCTGAGTTCACACATCTCAATTCTGTGACTTCACACACCTCCATTCTGTGACTTCACACACCTCCATTCTATGACTTCACACAACTCCATTCTGTCTTCACACACTTCCATATTGACTTCAAACACCTCATTTCTGTGAATTCACACACCTCCATTCTATGATTTCACACAACTCCATTCTATGACTTCACACAACTCCATTCTATGACTTCACACACCTCCTTTCTGAGTTGACACACCTCCATTCTGTTACATCACACACCTCCAATCTGACTTCACACACCTCCATTCTATGACTTCACACACCTCCATTCTGTGTCTTCCAAAACCAACATTTTATGACTTCAAACACCTACATTCTATGACTTCACACACCTCCATTCTGAGACTTCACACATCTCCACTCTGTGACTTTACACACCTCCACTCTGTGACTACACACAACTCCATTCTGTGATTTCACATACCTCCATTCTATGACTTCACACACCTCCGTTCTTTGACTTCACACACCTCCATTCTATGAATTCACACACCTCCATTGTGACTTCACACAACTCTATTCTGTGACTTCACACACCTGCCTTCTGTGACTTCACACCTCCATTCTGTGACTTCACACACCTGCATTCTGACATCACACACCTCCATTCTATGACTTCACACACTTCCATTCTATTACATCACACACCTCCATTCTGTGACTTCACTCACCTCCATTGTGAGTTCACACACCTCAATTCTGTGACTTCACACACCTCCATTCTGTGACTTCACACCCTTTTCTCTGACTTCACACACCTCCATTCTACGATTTCACACACCTCCATTCTGTGACTTCACACATCTCCATTCTATGACTTCACACACCTCCATTCTGTGACTTCACACACCTCCATTCTGAGTTCACACACCTCCATTCTGTGACTTCACACACCTACATTATATGACTTCTCACACCTCCATATTGTGACTTCACACACCTCCATTCTATGACTTCACACACCTCCATTCTATGACTTCACACACCTACATTTTGACTTCACACACCTACGTTCTATCAGTTCACACACCTGCATTGTGACTTCACACACCTCCATTCTGACTTCACACACCTCAATTCTGTGACTTCACACACTTCCATTCTATGATTTCCCACACCTCCATTCTTTGAATTCACACACCTCCATTCTATGACTTCACATACCTCCTTTCTGTGTTGACACACCTCCATTCTGTGACTTCACATACCTCCAATCTGACTTCACACACCTCAATTCTATGACTTCACACAACTCCATTCTGTGACTTCAAAAACCACCATTCTATGACTTCACACATCTCCATTGTGACTTCACACACCTCTGTTCTATGAGTTAACACAGCTCCATTCTGACTTCACACACCTCCATTCTATGACTTTGCACACCTCTATTCTGACTTCACACCCTTCCATTCTGTGACTTCACATACCTCCATTCTTTGACTTCACACCCCTCCATTCTGTGCCTTCACACACCTCCACTCTGTGAGTTTATACACCTCCATTCTGTGACTTCACACACCTCCTTTCTGTGACTTCACACACCTCCATTCTATGACTTCACACACCTCCATTCTAAGACTTCACACACCTCCATTCTATGACTTCACACACCAATATTCTTTGACTTCACACACCTCCATTCTATGACTTCACACATCTTCATTCTGACTTCACACACATCCATTCTATGACTTCACAAATCTCCATTCTATGACTTCACAAACCTCCATTCCATGACTTCGTACACCTCCATTCTATGACTTCACACCCCTCCTTTCTTTGATTTCACACACCTCCATTTTGACTTCACACACCACAATTCTATGACTTCACACACCTCCATTTGCGACTTCACACATCACAATTTTGACTTCACACACCTCCATTCTGTGACTTCACACACGTCCATTCTGTGACTTCACACACCTCAATTTTTACTTCACACACTTCCATTCTGTGACTTCACACACCTCCATTCTGTGACTTCACACACCTCCATTGTTTGATTTCGCACTAATCTATTCTTGGATTTCACACACCTCCATTCCATGACTTCACACATCTCCATTCTATGAGGTCACACATCTCTATTCTATGAGTTCACACACCTCCATTTTGACTTCACACACCTCCATTCTATGACTTCACACACCTTCATTCTTACTTCACAAACCTCCATTCTATGACTTCACACACCCCCATTCTGTGACTTCACAAACCTCCATTCTGTGACTTCACACACCTTCATTCTGAATTCACACACCTCTATTCTATGACTTCACACACCTCCATTGAGATTTCACACACCTCCCTTCTATGTGTTCACACACCTCCATTCTGACTTTACACACCTCAGTTCTATCACTTCACACACCTCCATTCTGACTTCACATACCTCCATTCTGTGACTTCGCACACCTCCATTCTATGATTTCACACACCTCCATTCCATGACTTCACACACCTCCATTCTATGACTTCACACACCTCCATTCTGAATTCACACACCTATATTCTGTGACTTCACACACCTCAATTTCTGACTTCACACACCTCCATTCTATGACTTCCACACCTCCATTCTGTAACTTCACATACCACCATTCTATGACTTCACACACCTCCATTGTGACTTCACATACCTCCATTCTATGAGTTCACACACCTCCATTCTGACTTCACACACCTCCGTTCTATGAGTTCACACACCTCCATTCTGACTTCACACACCTCCATTCTATGACTTAGCACACCTCAATTCTGATTTCACACACCTCCATTCTGTGACCTCACACACCTCCATGACATGACTTTACATACCTCCATTCGATGACTTCACACAACTCCATCTTTGACTTCACACACCTCCATTTTGACTTCACACACCTCCATTCTGTGACTTTACACACGTCCATTTGTGACTTCGCACACCACCTTTTTGACTTCACACACCTTCATTCTGTGACTTCACACACCTCCATTTTGTGACTTCACACACCTCCGTTTTGACTTCACACACATCCATTCTGTGACTTCACACACCTCCATTGTTTGACTTCACACACCTCTATTGTTTGACTTCACACACCTCCATTCTTTGACTTCACACACCTCCATTCATGACTTCACAACCTCCATTCTATGAGTTCACACACCTTCATTCTATGAGTTCACAAACTCCATTTTTACTTCCCACACCTCCATTCTATGACTTCACACACCTCCATTCTGTGACTGCAAAAACCCCCATTCTATGACATCACACACCTCCATTGTGACTTCACACACCTCCATTCTATGAGTTCACACACCTCCATTCTGACTTCACACACCTCAATTCTAAGACTTCGCACAGCTCCATTCTGACTTCACACACCTCCATTCTATGACTTCGCACACCTCTATTCTGACTTCACACACCTCCATTCTATGACTTCACACACCTCCATTGTGACTTCACACAACTCCATTGTGTGACTTCACACACCTCCCTTCTGTGACTTCACACACCTCCATTCTATGACTTCACACACCTCCATTCTATGACTTCCCACACATCCAGTCTATGACTTCACACACTTCCAATCTATGACTTCATACACCTCCATTCTATGACTTCACACACCTCCATTCTATGACTTCACACACCTGCATTCTGACTTCACACACCTCCATTCTATGACTTCATATACCTCCATTCTATGACTTCACACACCAACATTCTATGACTTCACACACCTCCATTATGTGACTTCACACATCTCCATTATGACTTCACACTCCTCCATTCAATGACTACACACACCTCCATTCTACGACTTCACACACCTCTATTCTGTAACTTCACACACTCCCATTGGTTGACTTCACAAACCTCTTTTCCATGACTTCATACACCTCCATTCTATGACTTCACACACCTCCATTCTTTGACTTCACACACCTCCGTTTTGACTTCACACACATCCATTCTGTGACTTCACACACCTCCTTTCTGTGACTACACACAACTACATTCTGTGATTTCACACACCGTCAATCTATGACTTCACAAACCTCCATTCTTTGACTTCACACACCTCCATTTTATGAATTCACACACCAACATTTATGATGTCACATACCTCCATTCTGTGACTTCACACACCTCCATTCTGACATCACACACCTCCATCTATGACTTCACACACTTCCATTCTATGACTTCACACAACCCCATTGTGTGACTTCACTCGCCTCCTTTGTGAGTTCACACACCTCCATTCTGTGACTTCACACACTTCGATTCTCTGACTTCACACACCTCCATTCTGTGACTTCACACACCTCCATTCTGTGACTTCACACACCTCCATTCTGTGACTTCACACACCTCCATTATATGACTTCACACACCTCCATTTTGTGACTTCACACACCTACTTTCTGAGTTGACACACCTCCATTCTTTTACTTCAAACACCTCCAATCTGACTTCACACACCTCCATTCTATGACTTCACACACCTGCATTCTATGACTTCACACACCTCCATTCTATGACTTCACACCTCCATTCTATGACTTCACACCTCCATTCTATGACTTCACACACCTCCATTCTGTGACTTCACTCACCTCCATTGTGAGTTCACACACCTCCATTCTGTGATTTCACACGGAGTTTGGCCTAGTGGTAGAGTGCTTGCCTAGCATGCACGAAGAACTGGGTTCAATTCCTCAATACCACATACATAGAAAAATGCTGGAAGTGTTGCTGAGGCTGAAATGGTAGAGCCCTAGCCTTGAGAAAATATAAGGACAGTGCTCAGTCCCTGAGTTCAAGCCCAGGACTGGCCAGATCAAAAGTAGTAGAGCACTGGCATTGAACTGAAGATCTGAGGAACAGCCCAGGCACAGAGTTCAAGCACCGCAAACAACAACAAGAAAATCTATGAAATGGCAGTGGTGGTTTTAAGATAAGCAAAAATAGAGTAGAAACTGGTAAAACACATATTTGTGTGTAAGCAAAGTAGCCAGACTTATGCATTAGAACAGGATAGCAACTTGAAAAAAAATTTTGTTTTCCATCTCACTAGGTCCTGTCTCTTAATTTATTCAAGTAAATAAAATGCTGGGTTTTATAATCGTTGCTCTGAATATTAGAAAATCATAATATCTCTCATTAACCAACAAAGACCAGGAACTGGGGCTTCGTTCAAATGGCAGAGTATCAGGCAAGAGAAGAAAAAATTGAAGTAAGAACTTGAAGTTCTTGATCCAGAACCTGCATAGTAACAGAGCAGCAGCCTGGTGATGGTACCTCACACTTATAATCTTAGCTACTCAGGAGGCTAAGATCTGAGAATCAAAGTTTAAAGCCAGCCAAAGTACCCAGTTAACTGCCAGAAAAACCAGAAGTGGCACTGTGGCTCACAGATTAAAGCACTAGCCTTCAGCTGAAGAGCTCAGGGACAGTGCCCAGGCCCAGAGTTCAAGCCGCACAATTGACAAAAATCAAACAAGCAAACAAAACTCACAAAGAAGCCTGCAGACCACAGTGGTTCTGCTGAGTCTCTTCTCTATGGGGATCAGGAAACATTTCACTTTTTCTGTCTCTTCCCATCTCAACATTCATACAAAAATGAGACTGTGTTGAAAGTTTCAATTTATAAAAATGTTTTTCATGAAGCACCCTGAAATATTCATCGCTTATATCTCAATTGAAGATAGTTGATTTGGGGCTGCATTGGTAGAGTGCTAGCCTTGAGCAGAAAAGGTCAGGGATAGAGCTGAAATACTCAGTTGAAGACCCAGTGCCAACACACAAAAGAAATTATGCACTTTATACATATTTTCTAATTTCTTAATGAATTTTTCAGTCTGTATAAATATAGGGTACATTCCTTGTTACTTAAGTAAGATTGCTCTTTTTTTTTCTTTTTGCCAGTCCTACGGCTTGGACTCAGGGCCTAGACATTTTCATTGGACTCGCTTGCCCAAGGTGAGTGCTCTGCCTCTTGAGACACAGCGCCACTTCTAGCTTTTTTCTTGAGTATGCGGTACCGGTGAATAGAACCTAGGTCTTCATGCATTCTAGGTGAGCACTCTACCATTAGGCTACATTCCCAGGCAGTGAGATTCCTCTTACAGTCATTGTATGTTCACAGAGTTTGATCTCACACACTGTAGGGCTCTGGTTGGCTTTAACTTGTGATCCTAAGCCCTGAGCCTCCTAAGTAGCTGAAATTAAGTTGTGAGCCAACATGATGGGTTCCATTCCCAATTGTCCAGAAAAAAGGACATACTAAAGCCACTAGCACTATGATGCTCATTGCAGCACTATTTACCATAGCAAAGCTATGAAACCAACCCAGATGCCACTCAGTAGATGACTGAATCAAGAAGATGTGGTACTTATACACAATGGAATGCTATGCTGCCATCAGAAGGAAAGACATCGCCCCATTTGTAAGGATATGGAAAGAGTTGGAAAAATTCATATTAAGTGAAGCAAGCCAGACCCAAAGAAACATAAGCTCAATGGTTTCCCTCATTTGTAATAATTAGTTCACATCTAGGACTCTCCTAGCAGAGGATTACAATAACTCAAAAACATAGGTATATAAGGTCATATAGGATGAGACTATTTGAAAGGATCTCTAGGATATGGGAACAAGAGCTATATCTTGTGTCATCGTTGCTCTTAATCTTGTGTGATTTTTGTCCTTAATCTACTATGTTATTTCTCATCTCTTATTTTGCCCTTTGGTTAATGTCAGATTGTTACTGTATCTGATGTTTTCCCTGGCATATTGTATATATGTTTATTTGTTTATGTGAAATAGGAAAGGGAAGGGGGGAAACAAGATGATTGGGAAGGGGAGGGGAGAGGGAACTGGGGACAAAAACATATGGAGTGGAATAAATGTGTGAGAAGTAATGCAGTCCACTACCTGTAAATGTAATCGTAACCCCTCTATACATTACCCTGAAAATAAAAAAGAGACTATAAAAATATCTGTAGAAAATGAGGCTGCATGATGGAAACAACCAGATGCCCTACTACAAAAAATGTGATACACACACACACACACACACACACACACACACAAACGCACGCATACACAATGGAATGATACATAGCCAACCGACAAGATAAAATAATGGCATTCTCGGGGAAGTGGATGAAAAGGAAAAAAATCATATTAAGTGAAGTAAGCCAAACTCAAAGGAACATAGGCCCAAGAGTCTCCCTCATTTGTCAAATTCAGTAGAAACCTTGGGTTCTGCTACCAGAGATTTACAATAGAACAAAATCTAGAGACATCCTGACAAATAGTATGACACTAAATGTAAGGACCTCCAAGATAAAGAAACAAAACTCATATAATGAGTGATTGTTGTCCTTAATGAACTATGTGATCTCTTATCTCTTTTGCTATCCCTTGGTTATATCATATTGTTACAATATTTCACCTTGTTTTCTGATATATTTCATATGTGCCTAATTGCTTATTTGAAATTGGATAGGGAAGGGGGGAAATGAACATGAGTGGGGGTAGGGGAAGGGAAATGGGGATCATATCATTACATGGGGTATCAAAGTTTGAGAAGTAATGCACCTTCTATCTGGTGAATATAATGTAACCCTTCTATAAATTACAATAAATATAAATACATAAAAAGAAGATCTGCACAGAAAAAAATAATAATGGCATTTTTGGGGTAGTGGATGAAATTAGAGTGAATCCTGTTGAGTGAGATAAGTCAAGACCAAGGAACAAAAGGTACATGATATCCTTAATATATGGATGATTGAATAGTTGATACCCAAAGTTCTGGACATAATTTTGGAGATATAAACATAACTACATAGACATAAAAATCTAGGATAGACTATACACTCTATAGACATGTGTTTTATTATAGATTAATCTGTATCTATGACATACAAAGACTCAGCTTAATTTTTACTATATTCTAAAATCTATGTGCCAGTGATTGTATAGCGATTCCCTTCTTGAATAGTTGTTGGTTAAACATGACATTTGAAATATGATGTAAATTTCAATGTTAATAAATTTTTTTAAAAAGAGGCTAGAGGTAAATACCACTAATGTACTTGCTCTAAGTGGTACAGAAATTTTCTAAATGAATCAAGGGGTTTTATTACATCTTTATGCAATTATTTTAGTTCTGAGTGTTCTACACTCAATGATACTTCTGGAAAGATGATATAGCTGACTGTGTAGATGGTATGAAGACATACTGGCCTAAACGTAGAATAAAGCATTGGTAAGTGGCTGTTAGCTGTCCAGATTCTACTGGAATATGTGGAATGAATTTATTAAGCACAATGCAGGCTCTTAGTCAGATCAGGATCAAGATTATGTGGTTCCATGAGATGAATGAGGAAAGATCAGAAAAATCTACTAAGATATCCAGATATACTTTTTAAACTAAGGTATCTGGACTCCTTTTTTTTCTTTCTTGGTGGGGAGCTTGAACTTTGGACCTGGGCAAGGTCTCTTAGTTCTTTTTCCTCAAGGCTAATGCTGTACCAGTTTTAGCCACAACTCCACTTAGTTTTTGGGTGGATAAGTGGAGAGTAGAATCTTACAGTTTTTTTTGTTTTCGTTTTTTTTGCTTGCGAAGGCTTTGAATCACCTTCTCCCCGGCTAGTAGAATGACAATTATGACCCTCCAGCGCCTGGCTAGTGATTTTTTGAAAATTGGACTTTCTTCCAAATCATGTAACTGGTTCCTAGCAAAGTTTTGAAGCCTGACTTAAATGTGACAGATTTTTGTCACTTGGAGACACTCTGTGCTGAACGTTAGAAATCTACCAGCTGAGTCACAGTGGCACTTCCAGTTTTTGTTTATGTGGTGCTGAGGAATGGAATCCAGGGTTTCATACATGCTAGGCAAGGTTCATTTTCAGCCCAAGGTTTTATGTTTTGTTTTTTCAGTGTTGTTGCTTCTAAGGTACTGTATGATGTTCTTTCATTTTCTTTGCTTTTTACCTCTTTTCTTCTTTTTCCCTTTACTTTTATTCTCTGTAGTCACTGTGTTGAATTCGGGTACCCTGTGTCTTGTACATAGGTTTATGTGATTTTGGGAATGGAGAGGGTATAATAAAATGGTAAAAAAAAAACCAAAGGAAAAAGGGTGAACCAATTAAACAGTGATACTTGGAAGACACTAAACGGAAATGAACTGAACAATCTGGGTAGAGAGCTGGCTGAGGTTAGGAAAACAGAGAAAAAGGAGGGAGGGGATAACAATTTTCTTAAGAAATGTGTTCATTACTTATGTAACCGTATGCCAACTATATATTGATTTAACAAAAGAAATTAACTTAAAAAATAATTTAGCTGGGTGTGGTGGCTCACACTTGTAAATGTAGCTACTCAAGAGGCTGGGATCCAAGGATAGCAGTTCAAAGTCAGCCTGGGCACTGAAGTCCATGTGACTCTTATCTCCAATTAACCACCAGAAACCCAGAAGTGGCCCTATGGCTCAAGGGATAGGGCAGTAGTCTTGAGCTGAAAAGCTCAGTGACAAGACCCAGGTGCAGAATTGCAGTCCCATGACTTGAATGCTGAATGATACTAGCCAGGCTCTGTGCGCTCACACTTGGAATCCTATCTACAGAGAATCAGGTTTGAATCCAGCCCAAACAAATTGCATGATATTCTGAGTTACAGTTCATTACCAAAAATCTGGAGGTGGATCTGTGGATCAAGTGGTAGAACACTAGCCTGAAGCAAAAAAAAAAACATTTAAGGACAGTTCCCAGGCCCTGGGGTCAAGTCCCAAGACTTGCATAAAACAAACAAAATGTGACGCTGAGTTCTCCATCATTTACTGTTATAGTTCAATATTCTTGATATGCGTCTTAGAAATTAAGTCCCTAGCAAATACTCTCCCCTGAAATTCTGCTTCATAGCTGATTCATAGAATTTCAGCATCATTAGTATCACCTTCCAGTTAGCATAGCAGGCTACTACTGAAAATTTGAAGAAAACTTTTGAGTAATCCTAATAAATCTGTGTATCATTTGCACATACATCAAATCAGCAGCAGCTATGTTCTACTATTATCTAAATGTATTTAATCCCTTCTTGAGTTAATGAGCCTTAAAGAGTAAAACATATGAAATAGTTATGAAACTAACAGTCACCATTCTTCTACCTAATATTGTAATATAAGTTTATAAATGCAAGGACTATTCTGAAGTGTGCAGAAGATAGCTTCTAATTATAATATTCTCATGAAGTATAGTTTTTAAGAAACATGTTGCTTGCTTTGGGAAGGCAAAGGCAAGGAAGAATGATATAAGTAAGTTCCCTATTTATCAGAAGGAAAATACTATTGTGTTTAGATCAACTTCATTCATTCCGTGCTGATGAAACAAATATTTGCAATTCCTGAGGCCAATCACTTCATTGTGATGCAGAATCAGCCAGCTTAGATCAATCTTCCAAAAAAGGAAAGGAACAAATGAGAAGCAATTAAGGTTTCCAAAATGAACCAGGTGGTGGTGGCAGCTCACACTTGTAATTCTATCTACTCAAGGCCTGAAATCCAAGGATCTGGATTAAGTCTGTCTGGGATGAAAATATTCCTGTCTGAAACATCATCTCTGTTATCACAGCCCAGCTGATACACTCTGCCCAACAGGTTCCAAACACCAAAGTCCATCTCCTATCTGAAATACTAGCAAACGTACTCACACATTATTTCCTCTTTGGGAGATAGGTGAAACATGTACCAGAAACATTTCCCTGGCTTCAGAGTGGAAGTGGAAATATATACTCACTAGAAGCCCATCTAGTAAATTACAGTCAATCATCTTTCCTCACACCTTGTTAGTTAAATTGAACAATGAGTGTTTGGATCAGAAGCGATGTGTATGAGCATACAGGTTGTAAAAGTACTGTAATCATAGCTACTCAAGATAAGCTGAGACCTGAGGATTCCAGGTCAAAATCAGCCATGCAATAAATTCCATAAGACTTTTACCTCTAATTAACCAGCAAAAAACAGAACGTTGAATTGTGCTTAAAATGCCACAGGCCTAACCTTTGCATAAAAGTGCTAAGGGTTAGCATTCAGGATGCCCATTCTCTCCACTCCTTTTAACATAGTACTAGAACGCCTAGGCAGTGCAATAAGGCAAGAAACAAGCATAAAGGGGATCCAAGTAGGGAAAGAGGAAATAAAACTATCCCTCTTTGCAGATGACATGATTCTGTATTTAAAGAATCCTATAGACCCTACTCCCAAGCTCCTTGTGCTGATTCAAAGCTTTGGAAGGGTAGCAGGCCATAAAATCAACCCTCACAAATCAACTGCCTTCCTTTACGCCAAAACTGAGAGGAACGAGGCAATAATCAGGAAAGAAACTCCTTTCACAGTAGCCTCAAAGAAAATAAAGTACCTAGGAATTAGCTTAACTAAGAATGTAAAGGACCGTTTAGATGAAAATTTTAAAACCATAAAAAAGAAATTAAAGCAGAACTAAGGAAATGGAAAAACCTCCCATGCTCCTGGATTGGAAGAATCAACATTGTGAAAATGACAATCTTGCCAAGGGCTATCTACAAATTCAATGTAATACCAATCAACATCCCAATGTCATTCTTTAAAGAAATAGAAGAGGCAATTCAAAATTTCATATGGAATAATAAAAGACCCCGTATAGCAAAGACACTTCTTAGCAGAAAGAACAGCGCTGGAGGAATTTCAATTCCAATCTTAAGACTCTATTACAGAGCTATAATTCTCAAAACAGCTTGGTACTGGCACAAGAACAGGCCTGAAGTCCAATGGAGTAGAACTGCGGACACAATATTAAACCACAGACCTATGGCCACCTAATCTTTGACCAGGGAGCCAAAAAAATAGAATGGAAGAAAGATAACCTCTTCAACAAGTTGGGCTGGCAGAACTGGTTAAAAACCTGCACAAAACTAAAGTTGGATCCTTCTTTGTCACCTTGCACTAGAATTAACTCCAAATGGATCAAAGACCTGGAGGTAAAAGCTAACACACTGAAAAGTTTACGGGAAGGAATAGGAGATACACTAGGCCTCCTTGGCACAGGTCGAAACTTTCTTAATAGGGACCAAGAATCACAACAAATCAGAGAAAGGCTGGATAAGTGGGACTGCATTAAACTGCAGAGCTTTTGTATGGCAACGATTATAGCTAGTAAACTAATCAGGAAGCCTACAGAGTGGGAGAAGATCTTCACCAACCAAACAACGGACAAAGGCCTCATATCTAAAATATATCAACAAGTCAAAAAATTGAATCACTCCAAAATGAACCTCCAAAGTAACACCCATCCCATTAAAAATGGGCCAAAGACTTAAAGAGAGTCTTCTCTGAAGAAGAAACAAAAATGGCCTATAGACACATGAAGAAATGCTCCACATCTCTGATCATAAAAGAAATGCAAATCAAAACAATTATAAGATTCCACCTCACTCCAGTTAGAATGGCCAGGATCAGGAAAACGAATGACAACAGATCCTGGAGGGGATGCCTCCAGGAGGGATCACTACTACACTGTTGGTGGGAGTGCAAACTCATTCAACCACTATGGAAAGCAGTGTGGCAGTGCCTCAAAAGGCTAAACATAGAACTCCCCTATGACCCAGCAATTCCACTACTTGGCATTTACCCAACAATCCAGAAACAAGGGCATACTAAACCCACTAGCACAACAATTTTCATTGCAGCACTATTCACCATAGCAAAGATATGGAACCAACCCAGATGTCCCTCAGTTGATGAGTGGATCAACAAGTTGTGGTATTTGTACACAATGGAATTCTATGCTGCTGTCAGAAAGAATGGCATCGCCCCATTTGTTAGGAAATGGAAAGACTTAGAACAAATCATATTAAGTGAAGTAAGACAGACTCAAAGGAACTTAGGCTCAGTGCTTTCCTTCATTCGTCATAATCAGTAGAAACCTTGGGCTCTACTAGCAGAGATTGTCAATAGAGCAAAAGGCCATATATAAGGACATATAATGTGAAGCTAATTGAATGGACCTCCAGGATATTGACACAAAAGCCATATAATGAATGATTGTTTTCCTTAATGTACTATGTTGTCTCTCATCTCGTTTGCTGTCCCTTGGTTATCCCATATTGGTATAGTATCTCACTTTATCTTATATATTGAATTTATTTGTATTTGGATATTTGAAATTTGATAGGGAAGGGGGGAAAACCAAGACGGGTGGGGGGTGTGGGGTTGGAGGGAAATGGGTACCAAGACATGTGAAAGGGTATCAATGTATGTGAATTAATGCACCTTCTATCTGCCAAATGTCTAACCCTTTTACTAATTACAATAAAAAAATGAAAAAAAAGAAAGTTGTAGTGTGTAGGGAGGATGATGGGGTCAAATACATTTCTTCTTAGAAATTTACGTCATCTGGTTGCCCTGGATTTTCCTGGCCTTCTTCTTAGAGAAAGTTCTGTTATACTGGATTTGTGGCTTGGCAATGATCTAGCATGTACATCTTCGAGTAAGACATCCACAACTTCCATGCCTGAGACTCGAGTTTCCTGACCTTTGGCAACAGCACAGCAACATCTATCTTCCTCTTGAGCCACAGGCCAAGTGAGCTGGCTTGAGCTGGTTGTCAGTTACAGTGGCTTGGTTACCAGGGTTCCATATTCTGTTCCATTGTGAGGGAGGCAGGGTCACATTTCAGGGCCCAATGACCAAAGATCCTTGCTCACAAAAGACCTCACCAAAGACATACTGGAGGCTGAACATCTCCTCCAATCTCACAATATACATGTGGATGTAGTAAACAGCACACCTTATTTGTCCAATCCCAATGTCTTCCACTAGGCCCAACTACCAGTCTGGTCTCAGGCTCAAGGAGCCTTTCTTAGGTAAGATCCAAACTTAAGGGTCAATATTGCCCTCATCCTTTACAAAACATTTGCTTCACAGTGCCTTCTCTGCCTGCATTTTGCCCCTTGTCAAATTTTTTTTTGTTTTTGCTAGTCTTGGGACTTGACTTCAGAGTGTGAACATTGTTCTTGGGCTTTCTTTAGGCTTTAGCTGTCCCACCGAGCCACAGCACCACTTGCAGCGTTTTCTATGTATGTGGTAATGAGGAATCAAACCTGAGCCTTTTTGCTTGGTAGCCAAGTACTCTACCAATAGTTGAAACACACAGGGCATCTTGCACATATTTTTGACGTCAATCTACTAGGATATTATTAGGTTTCTGTATCCTAATCAATTTTTTCCTGATGATTAGCTTTGCTGTCAAGTGTAAAAAATGCACGAGGGAAAAACACAGAAGAATTAGTGAAATTAAAAAAAAGCATTAGACACAGTGAAGTGTTCATTCTTTGTAGGAGAAAAGATATTTGGATATGATGATGATGATGATGATGACTTTGTAATTACTATGTCAGGGTTGAGAGTTTGGCATAGTGGTAGAGTGCTTGCCTAGCATCCATGAATATCTGGGTTTGATTGCTCAGTATCACATAGATAGAAAATCTAGATGTGGCACTGTGGCTCAAGTGGCAGAGGGCTAGACTTGAGAAAACCCGAGGACAGTGCTCAGGCCCTGAATTCAAGCCCCAAGACTGGCAGAAAGATAAAAGAAAATAAAAATGCTTTTTATGAGCTAATTCACTCACAGCATTTGCTTCTGAAATCTTCACTTCTGCATCTTGTGAAATACCCCTTTCCCTCAACGTAGACAAGAAAAACAGATCCATCCCATGGTCCACAGTGAGGCCACTGGTTGGGCTCTAAGAGCTAGTCGTGCAGCAACACATAAGTTTTATTCTAATACTTTCCAAACTCTGTACTCAAATATGCTACCTACTTACCAACTTAGGTCAGTTATCCTTATGCTATACATTTTCTTCATGACTACAATATTCTTACACTCCTACGTTAATCCTTTTTTACCTCACCTGACCTCTCTCATTCTTTTTTTCTATCTCTGGACCTCTGCTCGTCTTTCAACCCTTATACTGCACGGATCTACACTTGATGGCTGTTGAGCAATATTGTATATGTAGGTGGTTAATTATTCTCTAGGCTCAGAGGGACTTAAAGACAATAGGGATAGATTGTGAGGCTTATTGTTTGGGGTATAAATCGCTATGAGTGGTTGTATTAGACTGGTCTGTAAGTGCACAAAAAGAAAGAGTGATAATACCAATCAAAACTTGTGAACATCTACTGTCTGCCAGCTACAGAGGTCAAGAAAAATGTCAAATCAAGAAACAACATCCCCCACCCAATGTAAATAGACAATGGAACAGTCACTGGCAAACCTAGACCAGAGTCTTCCAAGTGCTACACAAATGCAATTGATAAACATCATTAATGGAAAATGTGAAAATATAAAGAAAGAGATAATGGAGGAAGCCATAACTGAACAAGAGGAAAGTAAAAACAAGGTGATAAGTGAAAAAGAAGAAGCCATAAAGGAGGCCATAATAAAGGTTTTTCAAAGAAAGATGGATGAATTCATAGAATCCACAAATAAAAACGTGACGAAACTCCAGCAAATGTCCAAAGAAAATAAAGCTACCTAGCTAACCACTCAAAAGGAAATCAAGGAGATAAAGAAATCCATACATGTTCAAAAACAAGAGACACAAGGCATCAAAAGTGAGGAATTAGAAGCAAGGGAGATGAAAAATAAAGTAGATAGCTTTGATAGCAGGTTAGACAATGCAGAGGAGAGAATTTCCGGGGCTGAAGATAATTTAGGTATTATAAAGAACAGAAAATGAGTCAATCCAAATCTAGGAAATATGAGAGAGCGCTTCAGGAGGTCCAAGATACAATTAGGAAGCCTAAATTAAGGCTAGTTGGTATTGAGGAGGGCGTGGAGAAAGAGGTCAATGGTATTGGAAATATACTTCAGGGAATCATCTCAGAGAATTTACCAAATATCCAGAAGGGCAGGCCCATCCAGATACGAGAAGCTTTTAGAACCCCAAACAGACCTGACCAGAAAAGAACATGCCACCGCCACATTGTGATACGAACTGGATCAATAGAAATGAAAGGAAAGATCCTAAAGGCAGCCAGGGAAAAGGGATCAGTACTTATAAAGGCAAACCAATCAGAATAACCCAAGATTTCTCAGCAGAGACCATGCAAGCACGAAGTGACTGGAAGCATATATGTCATGCCCTTAAATCAAATAACTACCAACCAAGAATACTGTAGCCAGCTAACCTCTCATTCAAACTGAGGGAACAATAAAACATTCCATTCCAGGGAAAAGATGCAACAATATGTCGAAACAAAACCAACACTACAGAGAATTCTCAACGATGCTCTATACATACAAAACCAAAATAAATGCATTATAGGGAAAGAAATAGCACCTAAACATCATACCATCTAAGGACCACAAGAACTTTCAAGACACAGGTCCTACTAAAAGCTTTTAAAAATGGTAGGAACTAATAAATATCTCTCAATCCTAACTCTCAATATCATTGGACTTAACTCTCCAATTAAACGGCATATTCTGTCTATTTGGAACAAAAAGAAGAGCCATCGTTCTGCTGTCTTCAAGAGACACATCTTACCCAAAAACAATCATCTTTTGAAAGTGAGTGGTTGGAATAAACTCTATCAAGCTAACTGCCCCCATAAACAGGCTGGAGTTGCCATCCTCATATCAGATACAATAGACTTCAAACTAAAATTAGTAAGAAAAGACAAAGAAGGTTACTACATACTACTAAAGGGATCTTTCCTCCAGGAAGCATAACGATCCTAAATATTTACACACCCAATCCCGGAGCTCCAAACTTCATCAAGCAAACTTTACTTACACTTAAACCATACATAGATCGAAATACAGTGATTGTTGGTGAGTTTAACACACCACTCTCACCTATGGACAGATCAACAAGGCAAAAACTCAACAGAGAAACCTTAGAACTGAACAACTATATAGACCGACTAGATGTAACAGACATCTTCAGAATATTACACCCAGTAACAACACAATATACGTTTTTCTCAGCAGCACATGGAACATTTTCCAAAATAGACCACATCTTAGGCCATAAAGCAAACCTGGACAGATTCAGAAACACTGAAATTATTCCATGCACACTCTCAGACCATAAAGACATCAAATTGGAGCTGAACACACATCTCCACCAAAGAAAACCCTGTAAGTCATGGAGACTGAACAACACATTGTTGAATCAAAAACAATGGGTAATCGAAGAGATCAGAACAGATATCCAACTGTTTATGAAATTTAACAATAAGGAGCACACAAATATCAACTCCTTAGGGACACAACAAAGGCAGTACTCAGAGGAAAATTTATAGCGCTGAGTGCCTACAACAGCAAGTTGGAAAAATGGCAAACCAACTAGTTAATGGCTCACCTAAACCTCCTGGAAAAAGAGCAACAAACCAACCCTAAACTCATTAGGAGAAAGAAAATTATTAAAATCAAAGCAGAATTAAATGATTTGGAATAAAAAAAACTACAAAAAGAATCAACAAAACAAGGCGTTGGTTCTTTGAAAGAATTAACAAAATTGACAAGCCCTTAGCAAATCTTACCAAAAAAAGAAGACAGCATATCGAAATAAACAAAATCGCAGATGAAAATGGTAATATCACGACAGAAATTACCAAGATCCAGAATATCATGAGGGAATACTTCTCAAAACTTTACGCCAACAAATTTGAGAATCTAGAAGAAATGGATGAATTCCTAGACAATATTAACATACCCACACTGAACCAAGAAGAGCTAACCCAACTCAACAGGCCTATTTCAAGCTCTGAAATAGAAATGGAAATAAGACAACTTCCACTTAAAAAGAGCCCAGGGCCAGATGGATTCACAGCTGAATTCTATAAGGTCTTCAAAGCAGAGCTCACACCAATACTCCTCAAGCTCTTCAACGAAATTGAAAATGAAGGTTCTTTACCAAACTCATTCTGTGAAGCCAGTATATCCCTCATCCCCAAACCAGACAGAGATTCATCAAAGAAAGAGATCTATAGACCCATTTCTTTGATGAACATCGATGCAAAACTTCTCAACAAAATACTGGCCAACCTTCTACAACAACTCATCAAAAAATTATACACTATGATCAAACTGGATTCATCACAGGGAGGCAAAGCTGGTTCAACATACACAAATCAATTAATATAATTCAACACATCAACAGGAGCAGGGATAAAATCACATGATTGTCTCAATAGATGCGGAAAAGGCATTTGACAAGATCGAGAACCCCTCTATATTAAAAGATGTGGAGAAACTAAGAATCCATGGAACATTTCTCAATGTAATAAAGGCTGTGTATGAGAAACCCACTGCCAGTATTATACTTAATGGTGAAAATCTAAAGCCATTCCCTCTAAAATCAGGAACGAGACAAGGATGCCCACACTCTCCACTCCTTTTTAACATTGTACTAGAATTCCTAGGCAGTGCAATAAGGCAAGAAGCAAGCATAAAGGGGATCCAAGTAGGGAAAGAGGAAATAAAACTATCCCTCTTTGCCGATGACATGATTCTGTATTTAAAGAATCCTATAGACTCTACTCCCAAGTTCCTTGAGCTGATTCAAAGCTTTGGAAGGGTAGCAGGCCATAAAATCAACCCTCACAAATCAACTGCCTTACTCTACGCCAACACTGATAGGAACGAGGCAATAATAAGGAAAGAAATTCCTTTCACAATAGCCTCAAAGAAAATAAAGTACCTAGCAGTTAGCTTAACTAAGAATGTAAAGACCGTTTAGATGAAAACATTAAAACCCTAAAAAAGGAAATTAAAGTAGAACTAAGGAAATGGAAAAACCTCCCATGCTCCTGGATTGGAAGAATCAACATTGTGAAAATGACAATCTTGCCAAGAGCTATCTACAAAATCAATGTAATACCAATCAACATCCCAATGTCATTCTTTAAAGAAATAGAAGGGGCAATTCAAAATTTCATATGGAATAATAAAAGACCCCGTATAGCAAAAACACTTCTTAGCAGAAAGAACAGCGCTGGAGGAAATTCAATTCCAATCTTAAGACTCTATTACAGAGCTATAATTCTCAAAACAGCTTGGTACTGGCACAAGAACAGGCCTGAAGTCCAATGGAGTAGAACTGCGGACCCAGATATTAAACCACAGACCTATGGCCACCTAATCTTTGACAAGGGAGCCAAAAAAATAGAATGGAAGAAAGATAGCCTCTTCAACAATTTGTGCTGGCAGAACGGGTTAAACACCTGCACAAAACTAAAGTTGGATCCTTCTTTGTCACCTTGCACTAGAATTAACTCCAAATGGACCAAAGACCTGGAGGTAAAAGCTGACACACTGAAAAGTTTACAGGAAGGAATAGGAGATACACTAGGCCTCCTTGTCACAGGTCGAAACTTTCTTAATAAGGACCAAGAATCACAACAAATCAGAGAAAGGCTGGATAAGTGGGACTGCATTAAAGTGCAAAGCTTTTGTATGGCAACGGATATAGCTAGTAAACTAATCAGGAAGCCTACAGAGTGGGAGAAGATCTTCACCAACCAAACAACGGACAAAGGCCTCATATCTAAAATATATCAACAAGTCAAAAAATTGAATCACTCCAAAATGAACCTCCAAAGTAACACCCATCCCATTAAAAATGGGCCAAAGACTTAAAGAGAGTCTTCTCTGAAGAAGAAACAAAAATGGCCTATAGACACATGAAGAAATGCTCCACATCTCTGATCATAAAAGAAATGCAAATCAAAACAATTATAAGATTCCACCTCACTCCAGTTAGAATGGCCAGGATCAGGAAAACGAATGACAACAGATCCTGGAGGGGATGCCTCCAGGAGGGATCACTACTACACTGTTGGTGGGAGTGCAAACTCGTTCAATCACAATGGAAAGCAGTGTGGCAGTGCCTCAAAAGGCTAAACATAGAACTCCCCTATGGCCCACAATTCCACTACTTGGCATTTACCCAACAATCCAGAAACAAGGGCATACTAAACCCACTAGCACAACAATGTTCATTGCAGCACTATTCACGATAGTAAAGATATGGAACCAACCCAGATGTCCCTCAGTTGATGAGTGGATCAACAAGTTGTGGTATTTGTACACAATGGAATTCTATGCTGCTGTCAGAAAGAATGACATCGCCCCATTTGTTAGGAAATGGAAAGACGTAGAAAAAATTATATTAAGTGAAGTAAGCCAGACTCAAAGGAACTTAGGCTCAGTGGTTTCCCTCATTCGTCATAATCAGTAGAAACCTTGGGCTCTACTAGCAGAGATTGTCAATAGAGCAAAAGGCCATAGATAAGGCCATATAATGTGAAGCTAATTGAAAGGACCTCCAGGATATTGACACAAAAGCCATATAATGAATGATTGTTGTCCTTAATGTACTATGTTGTCTCTCATCTCGTTTGCTGTCCCTTGGTTATCCCATATTGGTATAGTATCTCACTTTATCTTATATATTGAATTTATTTGTATTTGGATATTTGAAATTTGATAGGGAAGGGGGGAAAACCAAGACGGGTGGGGGGTGTGGGGTTGGAGGGAAATGGGTACCAAGACATGTGAAAGGGTATCAATGTATGTGAATTAATGCACCTTCTATCTGGCAAATATCATCTAACCCTTTTACTAATTACAATAAAAAAATGAAAAAAAAAGAAAGTTGTAGTGTGTGGGGAGGATGATGGGGTCAAATACATTTCTTCTTAGAAATTTACCTCATCTGGTTGCCCTGGATTTTCCTGGCCTTCTTCTTAGAGAAAGTTCTGTTATACTGGATTTGTGGCTTGGCAATGATCTAGCATGTACATCTTCGTGTAAGACATCCACAACTTCCATGCCTGAGACTCGAGTTTCCTGACCTTTGGCAACAGCACAGCAACATCTTTCTTCCTCCTGAGCCACAGGCCAAGTGAGCTGGCTTGAGCTGGTTGTTAGTTACAGTGGCTTGGTTACCAGGGTTCCATATTCTGTTCCATTGTGAGGGATGCAGGGTCACCTTTCAGGGCCCAATGACCAAAGATCCTTGCTCACAAAAGACCTCACCAAAGACATACTGGAGGCTGAACATCTCCTCCAATCTCACAATATACATGTGGATGTAGTAAACAGCACACCTTATTTGTCCAATCCCAATGTCTTCCACTAGGCCCAACTACCAGTCTGGTCTCAGGCTCAAGGAGCCTTTCTTAGGTAAGATCCAAACTTAAGGGTCAATATTGCCCTCATCCTTTACAAAACATTTGCTTCACAGTGCCTTCTCTGTCTGCATTTTGCCCCTTGTCGAATTTTTTTTGTTTTTGCTAGTCTTGGGACTTGACTTCAGAGTGTGAACATTGTTCTTGGGCTTTCTTTAGGCTTTAGCTGTCCCACCGAGCTACAGCACCACTTGCAGCGTTTTCTATGTATGTGGTAATGAGGAATAAAACCTGAGGCTTTTTGCTTCGTAGCCAAGTAATCTACCACTAGGTGAAACACACAGGGCATCTTGCACATATTTTTGACGTCAATCTACTAGGATATTATTAGGTTTCTGTATCCTAATCACTTTTTTCCTGATGATTAGCTTTGCTGTCAAGTGTAAAAAATGCAAGAGGGAAAACCACAGAAGAATTAGTGAAATTAAAAAAAAAGCATTACACACAGTTAAGTGTTCATTCTTTGTAGGAGAATGGATATTTGGATATGATGATGATGACTTTATAATTACTATGTCAGGGTGGAGAATTTGGCATAGTGGTAGAATGCTTGCCTAGCATCCATGAAGATCTGGGTTTGATTGCTCAGTATCACATAGATAGAAAATCTAGATGTGGCACTGTGGCTCAAGTGGCAGCGGGCTAGGCTTGAGAAAACCCGAGGACAGTGCTCAGGCCCTGAATTCAAGCCCCAAGATTGGCAGAAAGATAAAAGAAAATAAAAATGCTTTTACCAGCTAATTCACTCACAGCATTTGCTTCTGAAATCTTCGCTTCTGCATCTTGTGAAATACCCCTTTCCCTCAACGTAGACAAGAAAAACAGATCCATCCCATGGTCCACAGTGAGGCCACTGGTTGGGCTAAGAGCTAGTCATTCAGCAACACATATGTTTTATACTAATACTTTCCAAACTTTGTACTCAAATATGCTAGGCTCAGAGGGACTTAAAGACAATAGAGATTGGATTGAGAGGCTTATTGTTTTGGGTATAAATCGCTTATCAGTGGTTGTATTAGGCTGGTCTGTAAGTGCAGAAAAAGAAAGAGTGATAATACCAATTAAAACTTCTGAACATCTAGTGTCTGCCAGCTACAGAGGTCTAGGTTGGTTATATCTGAAAAACTATAATCGTATTTAGTAGTAATCTTGCTCCCATTTTCAAATGGGCAGAACAAGAAACTCAAGAAAAATGTCAAATCAGGAATCAACATCACCCACCCAATGCAAACAGACAATGGAACAGTCACTTGCAAACCTAGACCAGAGTCTTCCAAGTGCTACACAAATGCAATTGATAAACATCATTAATGGAAAACGTGAAAATATAAAGAAAGAGATAATGGAGGAAGCCATAGCTGAACAAGAGGAAAGCAAAAACAAGGTGATAAGTGAAAAAGAAGAAGCCATAAAGGAGGCCATAATAAAGGTCTTTCAAAGAAAGATGGATGAATTCATAGAATCCACAAATAAAAACGTGACCAAACTCCAGCAAATGTCCAAAGAAAATAACGCTACTGAGATAACCACTAAAAAGGAAATCAAGGAGATAAAGAAATCCATACATGATCAAAATCAGGAGATGCAAGGCATCAAAAATGAACAATTAGAAGAAAGGGAGATGAAAAATAAAGTAGATAGCTTTGATAGCAGGTTAGACAATGCAGAGGAGAGAATTTCCGGGGCTGAAGATAATTTAGGTATTATAAAGAACAGAAAATGAGTCAATCCAAATCTAGGAAATATGAGAGAGCGCTTCAGGAGGTCCAAGATGCAATTAGGAAGCCTAATTTAAGGCTAGTTGGTATTGAGGAGGGCGTGGAGAAAGAGGTCAATGGTATTGGAAATATACTTCAGGGAATCATCTCAGAGAATTTCCCAAATATCCAGAAGGGCAGGCCCATCCAGATACGAGAAGCTTTTAGAACCCCAAACAGACCTGACCAGAAAAGAACATCCCACCGCCACATTGTGATCCGAACTGGATCAATAGAAACGAAAGGAAAGATCCTAAAGGCAGCCAGGGAAAAGGGATCAGTAACCTATAAAGGCAAACCAATCAGAATAACCCCAGATTTCTCAGCAGAGACCATCCAAGCACGAAGTGACTGGAAGCATATATGTCATGCCCTTAAATCAAATAACTAACAACCAAGAATACTGTAGCCAGCTAAGCTCTCATTCATAACTGAGGGAAAAAATAAAAACATTCCATTCCAGGGAAAAGCTGCAACAATATGTCGAAACAAAACCAACACTACAGAGAGTTCTCAAAGATGCTCTATACATAGAAAACCAAAATAAATGCAATATAGGGAAAGAAATGGCACCTAAACAGCATACCATCTAAGGACCACAAGAACTGTCAAGACACAGGCCCTACTAAAAGCTTTTAAAAATGGTAGGAACTAATAAATATCTCTCAATCCTAACTCTTAATATCAATGGACTTAACTCTCCAATTAAACGGCATAGGCTGTCTAGTTGGATCAAAAAGCAAGAGCCATCGTTCTGCTGTCTTCAAGAGACACATCTTACCGAAAAACAATCATCTTTTGAGAGTGAGAGGTTGGAATAAACTCTATCAAGCTAACTGCCCCCATAAACATGCTGGAGTTGCCATCCTCATATCAGATACAATAGACTTCAAACTAAAAATAGTAAGAAAAGACAAAGAAGGTTACTACATACTACTAAAGGGATCTTTCTTCCAGGAAGACATAACGATCCTAAATATTTACACACCCTTTTGAAGATTATCAAAAGATTGAAGATTCTGCCAGTGTAAGTTAGATTCTGGCATTGATATTAAATAATGCAATGAGTAGGGATTTATATTTGAAATATCACTTTTGACAAAAGCTAACACACATTTGCTTAGTATTTGCTTTTGATTTTCCAAGAAGTTCAGTACAAGCTAACATGTGTGGCATATATCGACTGGGAGAAATGATTCAGAATATGTGACTCATTTGAATAGGAGTCAGTGAAAGATACAGAAGCAGGATACCCATATTGTGATAATTTGTATCTTTTTCATATTTTGTGTTTGTTATTAATTCCATTTGTAGTGTACATTTCTAGGTAAAAACTTTTGAAATATTTCCAAACAATTTATTTCAACAGCAAAAAAACATTTATATGCCTGATAAAATTCACACAATCCAAAGTTTTCCATATTTTTTGTTTTTTTTTTTTTGGTGGGTCATAGATCTTGAACTCAGCCTGGGCACTATCCCTGAGCTCTTCAGCTCCAGGCTACCACCTTACCCTGGAGCCAAGCCCCACTTCCCATTTTCTAAAAGTAAATTGGAGATAAGAGTCTCAGGTCTTTTTGTGCCAGGATGGCTTTAAACCTTGATCCTCAGATCTCAGCCTCCTGAGTAGCTAGGATTATAGAAGTGAGCCACCACCCCATCATGCTCAGCTTTCTGGATTTTTTTTAAACAAGCCCTTTTGCTGGAACTCGGTCTGAGCACTGTCCTTCAGCTTTCCTCAAGCCTAGTGATCTTCTACTTGAGCCACAGCACTACTTCTGGTTTTTTCTGTGTATGTGGTACTGCGGAATTGAACCTTCGTCTTCATACAAGCACTCTACAACTATGCCAAACTCCCAGCCCCTCCACATTAGTTTTTATGATAGATCTTTCCATGCATCCAGGATGGCTAGAAATCCTTCTTGAGTTTCCCAAGATCAGGGAGTATAGGTGTGTCCCATCCTGTGTGGCTACATAACCATTGTTTAGGGTACAGTTCTCTCTTCATTCTACCCATCTAGAGCAATTTTCATCTTCCATGTATAATCATTAAACATTCAGCTCCTGTTCCTCTCTACTCCATTCTCTGGAACCATCGTGCTTTTTGGCTCTAAGGGTTTGTTGATCCTTGGAAGCTCTGGAAGGGAAAACATACGCTAGCTCTTCCTTTATGACTGCTGTATTTTTAGTTTACTGTAATCAAGATTCATCTGTAAAATATAGTAAAATGTTCTTCCTTTTCAATGCATTGTTTTGCATATTTCTATCTTTGGATTATTATTAATAGTTGTGAATGGATTCTCCACATATTTGTTCTAGTCTCTGCTTTCTCTTCCGTTAGGTACAAATCTAGAAATAGAAGTGTTGGACCATATTTCTATGTAATTGTATATTTAGTACTTTTTTAGCACTCTCCACGAAATTTTTGATTGTTTTATATTCCTTGCAGAACTATTCCAAAGTTCCACTTCTTCTCACTACCTTCCCAGTAATAGTTAGACTTTGAAAGTTGTTTTTTTGTATGCGTGTGTGTGTGTGTTTGTGTGTGTGTATGTGGATCTTTTTGTTTAAAATTATATTTATATTAACATATTTAAAGTAATGATTTCATTGTAATTTTAATTTTTCTCATGACTGTTAATATTGAACTTCTTTCTACATTTTGAACTACTATTTCTATATACTCTTTTTTGAAAATCCTCTCCAATCTCCAATTTTTTTCCCTTTTTTTGTGGGGTAGTGGGGAAAGTCATGGGGCTTGGACCTTGGGCAGTGAGCTCTTTAGTTTAAGGCTATTGTCCTACCCTGAGTAATGCCCCTCAGTTCTTCTGCTCACAGCTCCCTACCCCTCTTCTCATTGTATACAGAACAAAGGTCATCCTCAGACTTTTTGAAAAAGTAAAACATACAGTAAATTTGTAGTATACAACAGCAAGAAATAAATTTCTTGCCAGGTGCAGTGACTTCTACCTGTAATCCTAGCTACTCAGATATCAGGCTGATATCTAAAGATTTGGTTCAAAGCCAGCCTGGGCATTAGAATGTCTATGAGACTCTCATCTACAGTTAACCACTAGAATATGGGAAATGGCACTGTGGCTTCATAGGTAGGGTGATAGCCTTGAGTTGAAGAGCTCAGGACAGTGCCCAGGCCCAGAGTTCAAGCCTTACAAATCCCCCAGCCAAATAAAAGAAAATAAAGTTTCTTCCCCAAGTGATTATTATGCCAGCCATAGACATTAACATTCTGGGTGTACTTCACAGTATTATTACTTGATACCCTAAGATTTTGCAATATTCTCACAGTACCAGCATATGTCATCATATAATGTAGTTCCTTTTCAATGGAATAATTCCATTTATAACCTAAATCTACTCCCCCGACTTATTTTTTCGATACCACAATTGCCCTACCATGATATGCCACAAGCCATTAAACATTTTATGGTGGTTAATTGGAAAGGAGTCTCATGCAATTTTGTGCTAGGCTGGCTTTGAACCATGGTCCTCAGATCTCAGTCTCCTGAGTAGCTAGGATGACAGGCGTGAGCCACCAACACCTGGCTTGCCTTTTTATTTTTTTGTGGGTCTTGGGACTTGAACTCTGGGCCTAGGCACCATCCCTAAGCTTTTCAGGTCAATATTTCATGTAAGTCTAAGCATTTAAGTAACGGAATACAATTCCAACCAAAAAAGAATAAAATTCCAGACATGGTGTGTTTATAACTCAGTGCTAATTACTTGATGAAAATGTGCCATTCCAGAAGCTGGTGTCATTTGATGATGTAGCTGTGGATTTCAGCTGGGAGGAGTGGCAGCATCTGGACAATGCTCAGAGAACCCTGTACAGAGATGTAATGCTGGAGACCTACAGCAACCTGGTGTCCTTAGGTGAGCAAAAGTCAAATTCACTTGCAAGGCCAAGTGCCTTGTTATTTTGCAGATACGTGAATGTTTATCAAACTTTCAATACTATTTAAATGAAAGATTCCAGGCCCTGAGAAGTATCATTACTTTCTAAAGAAAACCTAAGGTAATTTTGTACTCATTCTTCAGGATACCTTCAGGATACTTTGACAACAGTTCTAAATTATGTTTCCTCTAATGGAGACGACATTCCAAACTTACACAGTAATTGTAAGTGGATAAACCATCCAGAATAGAATATATATCATTATTGGAAATAGGATCTACAAATCACTAAACAGTGAGTTTATAATGGAAACCTGGCACTAGGTGCAATGTTTCATGCCTGTAATCTTAAAATATTCAGGAGGAAGAAATCTAAGAATTCTAATTTGAAGCCAGCAATGGCATAAAAATTGCCATGAAACTCTATAACTCCAAGTAACCCCTCAAAAATGTTAGTGGAGTGTCAAGAGTTTGACTTAGTGGTTGAGTGCTTGCCTAGCATGCATGAATACCTATGCATGTAAGTGGAGCTGGGACTTAAACTGGTATTTTTCTAGCCTTGAGCAAGACAGCTAAGTTTATGCCATACAAAATGAATCCAGAGCTGGGGAAAAGTTAACCATGGAGCCAGTGAGAAATGAGAAAAAAGATTTAATAGGTAACTTGTGAGTAGGATGTCTGCGAACTTAAAGAAATGATGACATAGCATAAGCAATAATTCTCTACTGTTTCTAATTTACAGGGCCCTGTGTTCCCAAACCTGTATTAATTGACAAGCTAGAGCACTGTGCAGAACTCTGGATAGGAAATTCCTCTGACAAGAATATCACAGGTGAGTGAATGCATCTTCATATTGATGTTGGAGCCTGAGCCCCATTGGTAAGTTCATGTTGTGATGTACTGAGCAATAATATTCTTAGTTACCCTAAATCCTGTGTGGAACCTATGGAATTCTTTGTGAATGAATCAAGAATCATTTTCTTTTCCCAATCCTATGCTTGGTCTCAGGGCCTGAGCATGGTCCTTGGGTTTTCTCAAGGCTAGCTCTCTACTTCTTGAGTCATAGCACCACTTCTGTCTTTTTCTTTGTATGTAGTACCAAGGAACTGAACCAGGTCTTTGTGCATGCTAGCCCAAACCACCGGCACCAAGAATCACAGGGTGATATGATGAATTCTATGTGGCAGTAGAGTTAAAGTTAGATTTCTCTGTAGAAATCAGTGTGAAACAAAATAAAATGAGAAAGCCATGAGCCCGTGGCTCATGCCTGTAATCCTAGCTACTTAGGAGGCTGAGATCTGAGGATCAAGGTTCAAAGACTGACCTATCACAAAAACACCTTAGACTCTTCTCTCCAATGAACCAATAGAAAATGGGAAGTGGGGTTGAGTCTAAAGACATAGGGCAGTAGCCTTGAGCTGAAGAGCTCAGGAAGAACAGCCTGGTCTAGAATTCAAGTCCCATGACTGCAAAACAAGAAAGAAAGAAAGAAAGAAAGAAAGAAAGAAAGAAAGAAAGAAAGAAAGAAAGATATTTCATTTCTTTAAAACTAAGACTATAAATGATTGAGCAAACAAGGAATAAGTCAGGGCATTATTCTCTGATAAGGATAATATCTTTTTGCTGGTAGGAAGAGACTGGTATTCAGAACCAGACCTTTCCACCAGAAATTGAGCCTAGTGGTAGAGTGCTTGCCTAACATGCACAAAGACACAGGTTTGATTCCTTATTACCACATACATAGAAAAAGCCAGAAGTAATGACTTCATTGGTAGGGTTCTAGTCTTGAGAAAACCCAAGGACAGTGGTTAGGTCCTAAGTTCAAACCCAGGAATGGAAGGGAAAAAAAACAACAAAGTTTCAATCAACATAAGAAAATTAACTAGACAATGAGCTGGGGATTTTCTGGTCTTCCATGGTTCTAAGGGACAGGAGTGTTAGAATAGGAAATTTTATAAGACTTCAAATGGAAAGAAATAAATTTCAAAATTCCCACAAATACCTAAATTGAGACTTTAGTGAGAAGTTGTAACTGAAGGGATATAGGTGTAAGACCTTACTCTGAAGAATCGTTCTTGCTTGGATCAAAGCCAACAGACATATACACCAAACTTGTGGCCGCTGAATCTAGAAAAATTCGTGTTCCCCTCTTAATGGTTAATAAGCAAACAGCATTGAAACTGGGTAAGGTAATCCTATCTGCTACTCAGGACCTGAGACTCTTATCTGTAGTTAACTCTTGAAAAGAGGAAGTGGGGCTGTAGCTCAAGGATAGGAGTTACAGTCTTCTGCTGAAGTGTTCAGGGACAGGGCCGAGGCCTATGAACTACAAAAAAAAGAAAAGAAAAGAAAAGAAAGTTCTAAAAAGATGCAAAACAGCACAATATTTAGATTATTTCTCAAAAATAAAAGAAAGGCAGCTATACCTCAATGTATAAACAAATGTGCTGGCTGAAGTCCTCAGGTGTGGCGCATGGCTGATCCACACTTTTAATCCAGGCTGGTCAGGAGGCTGAGATCTGAGTATGGAAGTTCCAAGTCACCTAGAACAGGAAAGTCTGATAGATTCTTACTACCAAAAATAAAAACAGCTGGGAATGGAGTTTGTGCTCCAGTGGTAAAGGGCTAGTCTTGAGTACAAATGCTTAGTGCCCAGGCCCTGAGTTCAGGCTCCAGCACTGCCAACAACCTCACTTTAGTGAGATTTTAGCTTTATCCATGTAGGCACATCTCACTGGAATCTTTGCTGGTAGAGATAGTCTTCATAATTTTGTCTCAAGGTAAAGGTCCTCCTGGGGTAGTACACAAAAGGTGTCATGGAGAGAGGAGACCCACTTGCTCCAGGTTTGAAGATGGCATAGGTCAAGCCAGCATGGAGTTGGCACATCAGTCTTTTTCCTAGCACCACCTACCAGTGAATGTCAAATGACATTGATTGTTGTGGGATTGTGTGATTGAAGTGCCCCATTAAGGGCAGTGTTAGCACATCCAAACTTGGATACCAGGAATGCTGAAATCTCAAAGCTAAGATTTCTGTTGGCTACAGAAATGCTGGTGTGTCTGTGATTCACTAAAAGTTCAGGTGCAAGGATTCTGAAGCTTGATGCCATGTCTTTATTCCATTTAGTAAAATTATTTTAATGCACTGTATAAGTTAAAACATTTGATAAGACTCAGGGGTAGTGAAAACATTGTTCTTGAATTCAGGTGTCAGGCAGGGTAATGGGGGGGTGTTGGTGGCTGGGACTATGAAGCTGGAGCTGCTATCAAACCATAGATCATGTTCCTCTTTGTCTGGGAGAAATGACTCCAAAGATGAAATTTGAATGGTGAGGAAAAGATGATGATGTACTCAGGAAATTTCTCCTAAACAAATGCTCATGTGGAAGTGGGATGGGGGCTGGGCATGCCTGAGGCAGAGCTTAAGGGGGCTTCTCATGGCGATGAGAACGTTCCTTGCGACTTCAGGCATGCAGCAGGGTGTTTTAGATGACCATTGTGAGATGGATGGATAAGACTGGAGACAAGATGAATGCTGGGATTCTGAAATGCTCTTGCATGAGTGGCTGGTGGCTCACCTGAAAGAACTAATTATGTCTAAAAAAGAAATCAGGAATTTGTTTTGATTAGATAATACCTGTAATCCGAGGCGTATTCAGGATCCTGATCTTAGTATTGTGGTTTAAAACCAACCCAGCAAAGGGAAAAATGCATGATACTCATACTCCCAGTTTAGAGCAAGAACAAAGATTGAAGTAGAGCTGTGACTCAAGAGCTAGAGTGCTACCTTGAGCAAAGAAAAGCTAAGAAAAAGCTCCAGGTCTTGAGTTCAAGGCCAGGAATGAAAGAAGGAAGGTAAAAAAAGGGAAGTATATGAGGAAGGGAAATATATAAATGAAAGAGAGAAGGAACTAGAAATTTAAAACTAGAGAATATTTAAAAGTCATCAGTCCTTCTAAGAAAAGTGTTGGAGTATGGGTTCTATATGTGGTGAACTGGAAGCCCAGCAGTGACTTGTTAACCAAAGAGTCACCATGATGAGCAAAGGATAGAAATCTGCATGAGCCTCTTAGCGGATGGAGTGACAGAAGAGAACCTCAGCTCCCATCCCATAGTTAGAAGTATATAGAGATGGGGAAGTTGGCATCACCCTAATGTCTTTGTGTCTATGGAGACTGGAAGCCATGGCTCTGTGAAAGCACAATGTCCTGGTTCCTGAGCTGGGAGGCTGAGGAGAGCCAAGTCCTGGCCATGAAGAAATCAGGGTGGCAGCAGAGCAACTCTGCTGCAGTGTGTGCCTGCTTGGCTGTTCTTATTCTGTGGTGGATCAGGCCGGAACGGGTGATAGTAACTGTTTTGTGGTCACAAGCCCTTCACCAAGAGCTTCCTCTGGGATCCTCATAAGCTACAGGGTGGCTGGTGGTGGGATGTGTGTGGGGTGGAAGTGACAGAGGGATGGACGCATGGCAAGGTGGGTGAAGAGATGAGAGGAATGATGAGAGCCCAGTTCATTGGTTTCCAAGGTTAATGGGTGGGAGGTAGAGAGGCATGATGGAGGAATGATGGAGGCATGGGAAGGTGGTGACAGAGTGAGGCCATCTGTAGTGCCAGCCTGGCCATCATCTGAAGCCCATAGGCAGCTTCCTGATCCTTCACTTAGTCATGCTCCTTGTGGAGGGAATGTCACGTGTACCCAGAGCTAGGGGTGGGGCAATGTTAGTAGCACCTGGAAAAACATTGGCCTCTACCTGGGTGAGGGGTGGTTATGGCTCCCATGCTGGGTGGCCTGATAGCTATGGAACAGATCTCTCCTTAGCTACCACAGTCAGTGGCTGCTCTCCATCTAGGGTTAGGGCACCTGCTCAGCCATCAGGACACCCCATGCCAGGACAGAGGCCTACAATTCAGATGGCAGCACAGGGGTGAAGATGATCTCACCGTAGCCCTAGTTACATGGCTGTCCCTGCATGCAGGACAGGATGAGCTGGGGGAAGATGTTCTCTGTGTTTTTCCACAGCCTATCCCGGCCTCTTCTTGTGTCTGATTAGACCAAGAGAGTACCAGGTTTCCTCTCATAGTCCTGGTTCTTTTTCTTTTACAGTCATGAGGCTTGAACTCAGGTCCTGGGTACTGTCCCTGAGCTCTTTTGCTCAAGGTTGATGCTCTACCATTTGAACCACAGTGACATTTCGAGCTTTTCCTTTTCATGTGGATCTCTGATATGTCCAGTGCTGTGCCTGCAGGGAGGCACTCACCCCACAGACAGAGCCAACTCTGCCGTGACTGTGACTGCCCACAACCCTCACACCCACTCCTTGCACACCCCTCGACTCCAGTTTTAGCTCCTCTTGGACTGGGTGTCCAGCCTACCCCTTCCTACACTCACAAAGGGTCTACAATTTTCTTCCCAGGGTCCTTTCTTTTGCCAGCCAGAGTACAGACTGTGCACATCTTGACGATCACAGAGCTCAAAGCCAAAGGCTGAGATGCAGAAGGGGGTGACCCAGTAGCTGCACAGGGCCCATGGATCATCCTGTGCATCCCCCAGCCTGTGACTTCCCCCACCCCCTTGGCAGGGAAGCTCCATGCCCACATCCTGATCCCTGGTCCCCTCCAATTCCATTCTCCCTTGGATTTTGCAGACTGTCTACCATCAGGATCTAAAATTCTATTCATAACTTTATGTCCTTATCACTGATTTGCTATTTTGGCAGGATCTCCCCGTGCCTGGAGAGTGGGCATGTCATGTATTCTCTGTGGAGAAGTTGCCCCAGGAGAAGAAATATGCACTTCATGTGAGTGTTGGACAGGGAAGGAGGGCTCCTTAGGATCAGAAGCCACAGGAGGGGTGCAGATGGGGGAATGCTAGGGGCCCCAGGGGACAGTGGGAGTTAGGGCACAGTTGGTTCCTTCTGCAGGGTTGACACCGCTTCACAAACCCAACAGAATGAGGTTCACATTGCAGATGTCAGAGACAGTGCAGATTGCCAATGGGCGCAGGGTTCACTGTCAACCCCAGATGCTGGCTGCATGCTGGGATGCACGCAGAGATGTTTTCAAGATCAGGTAATGAGGATGTTGCAGGGTGTAACCATTCTTTTCAGATGGCTCTCTACCTCTCTTGAGCTTCATCTCTATCTTTGGCTTTTTCTTGGCAGTTAACTGGAAATGAGACTTTCATGGACTTTCCTTTCTGGACTGGCTTCAAACAGAAGCTATGCACAGTTTTCAAACCATACCCTACTGAAGAAGGGAAGCTTGATCTGGTGCTTAACTGGGTTGCACTTTGGCTCCGTTTGCTATGCCTCACGGGAGGGGGCTCATCATTTGTAGACTAAGATCTCATGACCTTCAAAGCCAAATGCTACCTGAAAGTTCAGGGTCCCAGCCTATGTGTTGGGCCTGGGTGAATACATTCTCTGTTATGCTGGGTCATCAACCCATGTTTTAAGCTGGAAGTAGGCAGTGCCACATTTGATAAGAATATCTGCCAGAGATTGTCACCTCATGAAAGCATATTCTAAATTTGTATTCCATTTCCTGTGGTGGAGATATCCCTTCCAAGTTAGACAGGCTCACATCCACCTGCAGGTCACACTGCTAATGCACCCTTGAGTGTCCTCATGGTATTGGGATCTAATTTTGTAGGGAATGCTGGTTTAGTCCATGAATTAGCTGGACAAGTGATGAAAAACGTGTTGAGGATTAATATGAGAACAATTTAAGAAGCCCTGGAGGAGCATCAACCTGACCCTCTGTGGTGCTATAAATCTGATAGGATGTTCCAGACTGAGAAACAATCACATGGCTTTGTGTTTGGCATCCAGACAAGTGAGTGCATGTCTTAGCTGTCAGCCAATACAGAGGAGGACATGAATAAGTGGGTGGAAAGCATCTGTAAGACCCCTGTCTGGGGGCAGGTGGAGAGAACATAGGAAGGTAGATACCATGGCTGTGGTGGGGCCAAAAAAAAGGGTAAAAGAGGCAAAGGAACCAGGTACTGGTAGCTCAAGACTGTCATCCTAGCTACTCAGGAGTTTGAGATCTGAGGATCACAATTCAAAGCCAGCCCAGGACAGAAACTCCATGAGACTCTTATCTGCAATAAACTACTGAATGCAAGAAGCTCAAGCTCAGTGACAGCATCCAGGCCTAGCGTTCAAAACCCAGGACTGCCAGAAAAAAGTATCAAAGGACAAGAAGCTGGCCAAAAGTTAGAGGGACTCTATCTTGACAAACAATACAATGGTAAGTTGCACTCAGAAGACTTGCACAAAATCTGGAAATGCCTGAGACCTATCTATGTATGTTTCCTGTTTGTCTAAATACATATGTTTATGCATTTATATATTAGTATAGAGAGACAGATCAATACATATGACTGTACATATATACATAGCCAGACACTTATGGGTGGGTGGTATACTGTGTGAGAGTTTGTGTTTGTGTTTTGTGGATGGCTATCTCTATTTAAGAAAGATAGAAAATATGTAAATATCTTTAAAAAAACTTGATAAAATATAGAGAGACATAAGCTCTTGAGGGAATCTGAAATGAGAAGATTATTCCCAGGCACGTTTATCCTTATGGATTCCTCAGCAAGTTTTAATTTTTTCATTATTTTATTTCTTTTTTTGAACCAGTGCTAAGGATTTCTCTCAGGGACCAGGTGCTGCCAATTACTAATTTTCTCGTGGCTGGTACAAGAGGAACTGAGCCACAGTTCCACTTTTGCCTTATTTATTCGTGCTTAACTGAAGATAAAGATTTCTATCAGTGACTTTCTTTCAGGGGCTGGATTCTAACGAGGATCCCCAGACCTCAGGCTTCTCTATAGCTACAATTAACAATATGAGAACCCAGCACTGGGTTCCAATGCACAGGGCAAGAAATTGAGTGAATCTCTCAACTCCAATTAGCTATAATAAGCTAGAAGTGAAAGACCAATACCTTTGAGGAAAAGATGCTGAGGGTTATCACACAGGCCCTATGAGTAAGCCCTAAACCCTGTACACATGTGTGCATGCACACATAGGCAGATACACACCCACACGCACACACACAATATCTCAGGCAATATTGTATTTTGAATTAATATCCAAAGATTGGACAACAGGATAGCAAGTAATAAAATCTGTTTTTCTTGTCTACATTGAGGGAAAGGGATAAGTCACAAGATGCAGAAGCGAAGAATTCAGAGGCAAATGCTGTGAGTGAATAACTTGTAAAAAGCACATTTCTTTTCTTTTGTTTTTTCTGCCATTCCTGGTGCTTGAACTCAGGGCCTGAGCACTGCTTTTGGCTTTTCCCAAGTCAAGCCCTCTGCCACTTGAGCCACATTGCCATATGGATTTTTATATCTGTGTGATATTAAGGACTCAAACCTAGATCTTCATGGATGCTAGGCAAGCACTCTACCACTGGGCCAAACTCTAAACCCCGATAAAGTATTTATAAATAGTCATCATCATCATATCAAAATATCCTTTCTCCTACAAAGAATGAACACTTATCTATGTCTGTAAGACTTTTTTTTATGTCACCAATGCTTCTGTGATTTTCCCACTTGCATTTTTACAGATGACAGCACAGATATTCATCAGGAAGAAAAATAGATTACGATACAGAAACCTAACAACGTCCTAGTAGATTGAGGTGAAAAATATGTGCAAGATGGCCTGGGTGTTTCATCTATTTATAGAGTGCTGGGCTACCACACAAAAAGACTCCGGTTTGATTCTGCAGTACCATATACATAGAAAACGCTGGAAGTGGTGCTGTGGCTTGGTGGGACAGCTATAGCCTAAAGAAAGCCTAAGAACAATGGTCAGGCTCTGAGGTCAAGTCCCAGGACTAGCAAAAAAAGGTGCAAGAGGCAAAATGCAAGCTGAGAAGGCACTGTGAAGCAAAATGTCTTGTGAAGGGTAAGGGGAATAGTGACAGTTAAGTTTGGATCTTACCTAAGAAAGGCTCCTTGAGCCTGAGACCAGGCTAGCACTTACGCCTAGTTAATGACTTGGGATTTGAACAAAAAGGTGTGCTGTTTACTACATCCATATGTGAGGTGGGAAGGGAGATTCAGCCTCCAGTATGACTTTGGGGAGGTCTTCTGTGAGCAAGGAGCTTTGGTCATTGGGCCTTGAAAGGTGACCCTACCTCCCTCACATTGGAACAGAATATGGAACCCTGGTAACCAAGACACTGTATGTGACAACCAGCTCAAGCCAGCTCCCTTGGCCTGTGGCTCAGGAGGAAGAAAGATGTTGCTGTGCTGTTGCCAACGGTCAGGAGGCTCGGATCTCAGGCATGAGAGATATGGATCTCTCACTTGAAGAAGTAGATGCTGGATAGTGCCAAGCCAAAATTCCAGTATATCAGGCATTTCTCTAGGAAGAAAGCCAGGAAACTCCAGGGCAACTCAGATGAGGTATATTGAGAGGAAACCTATTTGAACCCATCATCCTACCCACACACTACAACCTTCTTGTGTGCTTTCAAGTGACTCTACTGAGATTAGAGTATGTCATTTCCAATCTACTCTATTCCAATTCCTCAGTGTGAAGTGTGGTCCCATTCCTACGTTTGAAATATCCATTGTTTTGCCAACATAGTGTGATGGTAAGTCAGCTCAGACTCTGAATGAGCCTTGTAACCTATGGATCCTGGAGGAAGGCCTGTTGGAGATGCTGCTGACAAAGCTGATCCCTGCCTACCAGAAAGGTGATCTCTTTTATGTGGGAAACTTCCTGCACAATTTCAAATAGTGGAGGACAATGTAGTAGTTGCTGGAAATTCTCTTGAAAAGGTGAGTGTTCCCCCTCCAAACCCAAGTTTGCTCACCCCTCCTGGCCAAGTCTTGGAATACTTGGCTCCTCTCTGAGCCTGTTTGTTTCACTGGGGTGTTCACAGGGGAGCTAAGCATGATACAAGTGCACAAACTACTTTATTATGACTGGGACACCATGCCATTTCATTTCCCTCACAAGCTACTGGAGTCTCAACAGTGTGCTTACTGAGAAGTTGGATGTCAGGCATGAGTAAGTGGCTCCCAACTGCAGTCCTCACCTAGGTGACATCCTAGGAAATCCCATTTCCCAGTAAGAAATGAGGTGTCAGTACTAATGGCGGAGGCCTGTGAAATACTGGCGTCAGAGGAAAATCTGGGGGCTGAATCACTTTTGAGCCATCAGGGAGGGATTGTGATAGCTTTGCCTGTTAGAACCTGAAAGCATTTACATTTTGGTGTGTGGTCCAGTGCTGCCACTTGAACCTGAACCCAGGTCTAAATGCCATTCCTTTGGTGTTCAAAAATTAGCACTGTACAATTTGAGTCATAGGTCAAGTTCTGGCTTTTTGCTGCCTAATTGAAGACAAGTGCCTTTAGACTTTTACTGACTAGACTGGCTTTCCGCTATGATCTTCAGAGCTCAGCCTGCTGGGTGGCTAAGATTAGAGGAATGAGCATTTAGTTCTTTATTTAGAGCATTCACTTATTGATTTATTTAGAGCATTTACTTAGTTAATTTAAGGTGCGTTTACTTTGGACAGATGCATAGAGGCCTCTCTCAGAAGCTTCTGGAAGTGGGGTGTAAAAGTCATCCTGTTCTCGAGTGTCTCTTACCCCCCTCCCAGCACATAAGTGCACATCTCTGCAGGACAGCCACAGCATTAGAGTCCTGCAAGAAAGGGGCTTTGTAGAAGGCTCAGGATGGAGAGAGAAGGCTCTCACTTTCCTTGTACCGAATGTGCCCACAGCATCATGTGTTCCATCTATACGATGTGAATGGACTTCTACCCCAGTGATTTCTACGAGTTCAAGAACTGCCACACCCTGACACAACTCAAGCTCTATATGAGACTCCACATGCCGGTTTTGGACCTGCTCTTCTAAACACATACTTTTTGACCAGCTGGAGGAATGTGCGACCAGTAAGACCAAGAAAAAGTAGAAGTCCTGGTGTGGGTGCCTCAGAGCCTGTGAGTAGGAAGCCCATGTGGTCTAGATATTGGTTGGCCCTTACTTCTACAGAGCTTGGCAAAATGCCCTTTATGGGTGGTGTCAGCCAGGTAATGTCTGTCCTCTGAAAGGACTCGGGAATAAGCACTCATTAGAAAGACCCTACACCTCCTCAGTGTTCAGTCCAAACTCCAGTTCTACAGGTTCCTCCATTAGATCCTCATGGAAGTTGAGTGACACTTCAACTTGCAGAGTCCACTCTGTCCACTCTGTACCTATTTCCATTCTTAGGTTTGGGTCATCGTGGAAGAGCTTATCCTGAACTCCGGATGAAAAACCCACCAATGGAGCTGGTGACTGATGGAGACTGAGAATCATCACTGCACTCCAGAAAGCATGGGCCTTCTGTAGAAATTACCAAACAGGTTTAGAGTCCTGTGGATATACCTTTTGCTCTGAACCCCATGTGTGACACAGTTGAACCTGCAGATACTATGGAGGAAGAAAAAGAGCAGCCAGATTTCCTTCCGTTTCCTTTCACACTCCACCCAGAGTCAGTCCATCTGAGTCAGAGTAACACTCCACTTATTGTGCAAGCTGAAGGGGCACACGCTGGGAACATGCAAAATGTCCCCATGGGAAGCAGCAAGTGTACTCTCAATACTGGATTCATTGGAGGAAAATGAATCCATCCTCACAGAATATCCAGACCCATCCATCTCACTAAAAGAGACTCAATCTCCATTCGACAAACCAGAATCCATCCCCCTCTTAACTCAGGAAGGACATTCTGTTTCTCATGAGGAAGGAGACCCTTCTGAGGACTCTGAAGGAGAATTACTGTCTGAAGGCAACTTGGAGGCCAGTCTGGATTTAGACCTTCCCTGTCCCCTTCCTAAAAAGACATCTCTTTATCTTGCTCTCATGATTCTTGTCAAGTATTCATTGTATTTACATTGCTAACTATTAAACTCTCATTGTTAATATTATGGTGTGCAGTTCTTCAGTGCTTATTATACTGTGTTTTATTTTCCACTTATAATGTGAGACCTCAGACAAATAGGTCCTGGGTGGGCCAAAAACCAGACAGGTCTGGTCCCACAGAAGACAACCTTACTGGATATACAGGGAACTATGAAATGCATGGAATCACCAGGAATCCAGGCCAGGCCTCCATGGAAAGACAAGTCAGCTACCAAAGCTTAAGGACCGAGCAGATGCCTGGAAATGTGTTTTGTCAATCGGGAGAAGTGCCAGAGTAACTGTAATATTATGTGGGACTCTGTTCTGTGAGTTGAAGTCTGTTTATATAACCATTGTGCTTTGTACAAATATTTAAGATAATTAAAACTCCACAATAGCATCAAAAATCTACTTTGGCTTTGAATGTGGCCTAGTTGTAGAGTGCTCGCCTAGTATACAAGAAGACCTTGATTCAATTCCTCGACACTGCATACACAGAAAAAGCAGATGGGGCACTGTGGCTCAGGTGTAAGAGTGCCACCCTTGAACAAATGTGGCCAAGGACAGTTTCTGGTCCCTCAGTTCAAGCCCCAGGACTAGCCAAACAAGAAATCATACCATTTTCCACACATTTGGAAATAAATCTGTTTTATCTAACCCTACTTCTTTTTTGCCAGTCCAGGGTGTGTGCCACCAAGCCAAACTACTGGCCCCCAACCTTACTATTTTTAATCATTTAATTTTTTTACATAATCATATTTCATGCTGTCTGTATTAATAGCATAAACAGTATGCTTAGTGTAATAATGTTAAAGGTAAAACATAAGAAATTAATAACTAAAATTCCTTTTTTATTAGTTTTATAGCATTACTACAATTTTATGAGAAAAATTACCTAGAATGTTTATTTTAGAGTTCAAGTAATCCATTTTGATAAATATATCAACCTACATCATTTATTTGAACACATTTTAAACTATTTTTTTCAGGAATGAAAATACATATATATTTGTTGTAAATGAAATTTATGACTTATGTTACATATGTAACAGCAATCTCTTTGTATATCACCTTGACAACAAATTTTTTGAAAAGTACAATAAGGTTAAATGTCTACTTTGGGCAGAATTTTTTCTTGCCAGTACTGGGCTTAGACTCAGGACCTGAGCACGATCCTTGTTTTTGTTTTTGTTTATTCTTAAGGCGCAAGTTCTATCACATGTGCCACAGCACCACTTTTATCTTTTTTTATCTATGTTGTGCTGAGGAATTGAACTTGGGTCTTCATTCATGCTCGGCAAGAACTCTTCCACTAGGCTTAACTTATGGCCCCAGTGGGAAGGAAGTTTTCCATAAAATATGTAGGAAATATGTACACTAAGGAAAAGCCATCGAAAATAGAAGAAAAATTATATACTTAGATAACGACATGCCAGTATTATGGCAGATTTCGGTAATTCTAGCTTCAAGAGTGGCCTATTTGGACCGGGAGTTGGCTGGCTGAAGTAAAGTGCTATACTTGAGCAAGCCCTAGGACAGTGCTCTGGCCATGAGTTGAAGCCATATTGTTTGGTTGGTGAGGATCTTCTCCCACTCTGTAGGATTCCTGATTAGTTTACTAGCTATATCCGTTGCCATACAAAAGCTCTGCAGTTTAATGCAGTCCCACTTATCCAGCCTTTCTCTGATTTGTTGTGATTCTTGGTCCTTATTAAGAAAGTCTCGACCTGTGCCAAGGAGGCCTTGTGTATCTCCTATTCCTTCCTGTAAACTTTTCAGTGTGTCAGCTTTTACTCCACGTCTTTGATCCATTTGGAGTGAATTCTAGTGCAAGGTGACAAAGAAGGATCCAACTTTAGTTTTCTGCAGGTGTTTAACCAGTTCTGCCAGCACAACTTGTTGAAGAGGCTATCTTTCTTCCATTCTATTTTTTTGGCTCCCTGGTCAAAGATTAGCTGGCCATAGGTCTGTGGTTTAATATCTGGATCCGCAGTTCTACTCCATTGGACTTCAGGCCTGTCCTTGTGCCAGTACCAAGCTGTTTTGAGAATTATATCTCTGTAATAGAGCCTTAAGTTTGGAATTGAAATTCCTCCAGCGCTGTTCTTTCTGCTAAGAAGTGTTTTTGCTATACGGGGTCTTTTATTATTCCATATGAAATTTTGAATTGCCTCTTCTATGTCTTTAAAGAATGACATTGGGATATTGATGGGTATTACATTGAATTTGTAGATAGCCCTTGGCAAGATTGTCATTTTCACAATGTTGATTCTTCCAATCTAGGAGCATGGGAGGTTTTTCCATTTGCTTAGTTTTGCTTTAATTTCCTTTTTTATCGTTTTAAATTTTTCATCTAAACGGTCCTTTACATTCTTAGTTAAGCTAATTGCTAGGTACTTTATTTTCTTTGAGGCTATTGTGAAAGGAGTTTCTTTCCTGATTATTGCCTCGTTCCTCTCAGTGTTGGCGTAAAGTAAGGCAGTTCATTTGTGAGGGTTGATTCTATGGCCTGCTACCCTTCCAAAGCTTTGAATCAGCTCAAGGAGCTTGGGAGTAGAGTCTATAGGATTCTTTAAATACAGAATCATGTCATCTGCAAAGAGGGATAGTTTTATTTCCTCTTTCCCTACTTGGATCCCCTTTATGCTTGCTTCTTGCCTTATTGCACTGCCTAGGAATTCTAGTACTATGTTAAAAAGGAGTGGAGAGAGTGGGCATCCTTATCTCGTTCCTGATTTTAGAGGGAATGGCTTTAGATTTTCACATTAAGTATAATACTAGCAGTGGGTTTCTCATACACAGCCTTTGTTACATTGAGAAATGTTTCATGGATTCCTAGTTTCTCCACATCTTTTTACATAAAGGGGTTTTGGATCTTGTCAAATGACTTTTCCGCATCTATTGAGACAATCATGTGATTTTATCCCTGCTCCTGTTGATGTGTTGAATTATATTAATTGATTTGTGTATGTTGAACCAGCTTTGCCTCCCTGTGATGAATCCAGTTTGATCATAGTGTATAATTTTTTTGATGAGTTGTTGTAGACGGTTGGCCAGTATTTTGTTGAGAAGTTTTGCATCGATGTTCATCAAAGAAATGGGTCTATAGATCTCTTTCTTTGATGAATCTCTGTCTGGTTTGGGGATGAGGGATATGCTGGCTTCACCGAATCAGTTTGGTAAAGAACCTTCATTTTCAATTTCGTTGAAGAGCTTGAGGAGTATTGGTGTGAGCTCTGCTTTGAAGACCTTATAGAATTCAGCTGTGAATCCATCTGGCCCTGGGCTCTTTTTAAGTGGAAGTTGTCTAATTTCCATTTCTATTTCAGAGCTTGAAATATGCCTGTTGAGTTGGGTTAGCTCTTCTTGGTTCAGTGTGGGTATGTTAATATTGTCGAGGAATTCATCCATTTCTTCTAGATTCTCAAATTTGTTGGCGTAAAGGTTTGAGAAGTGTTCCCTCATGATATTCTGGATCTTGGTAATTTCTGTCGTGATATTACCATTTTCATCTGCGATTTTGTTTATTTCGATATGCTCTCTTCTTTTTTGGTAAGATTTGCTAAGGGCTTGTCAATTTTGTTAATTCTTTCAAAGAACCAACTCCTTGTTTTGTTGATTCTTTCTATAGTTTTTTTATTCCAAATCATTTAATTCTGCTTTGATTTTAATAATTTGCTTTCTCCTAATGGGTTTAGTTTTGGTTTGTTGCTCTTTTTCCAGGAGGTTAAGGTGAGACATTAACTAGTTGGTTTGCCATTTTTCCAACTTGCTGTTGTAGGCACTCAGCGCTATAAATTTTCCTCTGAGTACTGCCTTTGTTGTGTCCCTAAGGAGTTGATATTTGTGTGCTCCTTATTGTTAAATTTCATAAACAGTTGGATATCTGTTCTGATCTCTTCGATTACCCATTGTTTTTGATTCAACAATGTGTTGTTCAGTCTCCATGACTTACAGGGCATTCGTTGGTGGAGATGTGTGTTCAGCTCCAATTTGATGTCTTTATGGTCTGAGAGTGTGCATGGAGTAATTTCAGTGTTTCTGAATCTGTCCAGGTTTGCTTTATGGCCTAAGATGTGGTCTATTTTGGAAAATGTTCCATGTGCTGCTGAGAAAAACGTATATTGTGTTGTTACTGGGTGGAATATTGTGCAGATGTCTGTTACATTTAGTTGGTCTATATATTTCTTAAGTTCTAAGGTTTCTCTGTTGAGTTTTTGCCTTGTTGATCTGTCCATAGGTGAGAGTGGTGTGTTAAACTCACCAACAATCACTGTATTTCGATCTATGTATGGTTTCAGTGTAAGTAAAGTTTGCTTGATGAAGTTTGGAGCTCCGGGATTGGGTGTGTAAATATTTAGGATCGTTATGTCTTCCAGGAGGAAAGATCCTTTTAGTAGTATGTAGTAACCTTCTATGTCTTTTCTTACTAATTTTTGTTTGAAGTCTATTGTATCTGATATGAGGATGGCAACTCCAGCCTGTTTATGGGGGCAGTTAGACTGATAGAGTTTATTCCAACCCCTCTCTTTCAAAACATGTTTGTTTTGGGGTAAGAAGTGTCTCTTGAAGACAGCAGAACGATGGCTTTTGCTTTTTGATCCAACTAGACAGCCTATGCCGTTTAATTGGAGAGTTAAGTCCATTGATATTGAGAGTTAGGATTGAGAGATATTTATTACTTCCTACCATTTTAAAAAGCTTTTAGTAGGGTTTGTGTGTTGACAGTTCTTGTGGTCCTTAGATGGTATGCTATTTAGGTGCCATTTCTTTCCCTATATTGCATTTATTTTGGTTTTCTATGTATAGAGCATCTTTGAGAATTCTCTGTAGTGTTGGTTTTGTTTCGACATATTGTTGCAGCTTTTCCCTGGAATGGAATGTTTTTCTTGTCCCCTCAGTTATGAATGAGAGCTTACCTGGCTACAGTATTCTTGGTTGGTAATTATTTGGTTTAAGGGCATGACATATATGCTTCCAGTCACTTCGTGCTTTCATGGTCTCTGCTGAGAAATCTGGGGTTATTCTGATTGGTTTGCCTTTATAGGTTACTGATTCATTTTCCCTGGCTGCCTTTAGGATCTTTTCTTTCGTTTCTATTGATCCAGTTCGGACCACAATTTGACGGTGGGATGTTCTTTTCTGGTCAGGTCTGTTTGGGGTTCTAAAAGCTTCTCGTATCTGGATGGGCCTGCCCTTCTGGATATTTGGGAAATTCTCTGAGATGATTCCCTGAAGTATATTTCCAATACCATTGACCTCTTTCTCCACGCCCTCCTCAATACCAACTAGCCTTAAATTAGGCTTCCTAATTGCATCTTGGACCTCCTGAAGCGCTCTCTCATATTTCCTAGATTTGGATTGACTCATTTTCTGTTCTTTCTCTATAATAACTAAATTATCTTCAGCCCCGGAATTTCTCTCCTCTGCATTGTCTAATCTGCTATCAAAGCTACCTACTTTATTTTTCATCTCCCTTGCTTCTAATTGCTCACTTTTGGTGCCTTGCATCTCTCGTTTTAGATCATGTATGGATTTCTTTATCTCCTTGATTTCCTTTTGAGTGGTTAGCTCAGTAGCTTTATTTTCTTTGGACATTTGCTGGAGTTTGGTCACGTTTTTATATGTGGATTCAATGAATTCATCCATCTTTCTTTGAAAGACCTTTATTATGGCCTCCTTTATGGCTTCTTCTTTTTCACTTATCACCTTGTTTTTGCTTTCCTCTTGTTCAGCTATGGCTTCCTCCATTATCTCTTTCTTTATATTTTCACATTTTTCATTAATGAAGTTTATCAATTGCATGTGTGTAGCACTTGGAAGACTCTCCTCTAGGTTTGCCATTGACTGTTCCATTGTCTGTTTACATTGGGTGGGGGAAGTTGTTTCTTGATTTGACAGTTTTCTTGAGTTTCTTGTTCTGCCCATTTGAAAATGGGAGCAAGATTACTACTAAATATGATTATAGTTTTTCAGATATAACCAACCTAGACTTCTGTAGCTGGCAGACACTAGATGTTCACAAGTTTTGATTGGTATTATCACATTTTCTTTTTGTGCACTTACAGACCAGTCTATTACAACCACTGATAAACGATTTATACCCAAAACAATAGGCCTCTCAATCCATTCTCTATTGACTTTAGGTCCCCCTGAGCCTAGAGAATAATTAACCACCTACATATACAATATTGCTCAACAGCCATCAAGTGTAGATCCGTGCAGTATAAGGGTTGAAAGACCAGCAGAGGTCCAGAGATAGAAAAATAGAATGAGAGAGGTCAGGGAGGTACAAGAGGATTAACGCAGGAGTGTAAGAATATTGTAATCATAAAGAAAAGGTATAGCATAAGGATAACTGACCTAAGTTGGTAAGTAGGTAACATATTTGAGTACAAAGTTTGGAATGTATTAGAATAAAACTTGTGTGTTGCTGCACGACTAGCTCTTACCCCAACCAGTGGCCTCACAGTGGACCATGGGATGGATCTGTTTTTCTTCTCTACGTTGAGGGAAAGGGGTATTTCACAAGATGCAAAAGCAAAAATTTCAGAAGCAAATGCTATGAGTGAATTAGCTCATAAAAAGCATTTTTATTTTCTTTTATCTTTCTGCCAGTCTTGGGCTTGAATTCAGGGCCTGAGCACTGTCCTCGGGTTTTCTCAAGTCTAGCCCTCTGCCACTTGAGCCCCAGTGCCACATCTAGATTTTCTATCTATGTGATACTGAGCAATCAAACCCAGATCTTCATGGATGCTAGGCAAACACTCTACCACTATGGCAAACTCTCAACCCTGACATAGTAATTATAAAGTCATCATCATCATATCAAAATAACCTTTCTCTTACAAAGAATGAACACTTATCTATGTGTGTAACGTTTTTTTTTTAAATTTCACTACTTCTTCTGTGTTTTACCCTCTTGCATTTTTACACATGACAGTAAAGCTAATCATCAGGAAAAAATTGATTAGGATACAGAAACCTAATAATATCCTAGTAGACTGACGTCAAAAATATGTGCAAGATGCCCTGTGTGTTTCACCTAGTGGTAGAGTCCTTGGCTACCACGCAAAAAGCCTCAGGTTTAATTCCTCATTAACACATACATAGAAAACGCTGCAAGTGGTGCTGTGGCTCGGTGGGACAGCTAAAGCCTAAAGAAAGCCCAAGAACAATGTTCAAACTCTGAGGTCAAGTCCCAAGACTAGCAAAAACAAAAAAAAATTCGACAAGGGGCAAAATGCAGGCAGAGAAGGCTCTGTGAAGCAAATGTTTTGTAAAGGATGAGGGCAATATTGACCCTTAAGTTTGGATCTTACCTAAGAAAGGCTCCTTGAGCCTGAGACCAGACTGGTAGTTGGGCCTAGTGGAAGACATTGGGATTGGACAAATAAGGTGTGCTCTTTACTACATCCAAATGTACATTGTGAGATTGGAGGAGAGATTCTGCCTCCAGTATGTCTTTGGTGAGGTCTTCTGTGAGCAAGGATCTTTGGTCATTGGGCCCTGAAAGGTGACCCTGTCTCCCTCATAATGGAACAGAATATGGAACCCTGGTAACCAAGCCACTGTAACTAACAACCAACTCAAGCCAGCTCACTTGGCCTGTGGCTCAGGAGGAAGAAAGATGTTGCTGTGCTGTTGCAAAAGGTCAGGAAACTCGAGTCTCAGGCATGGAAGTTGTGGATGTCTTACTCGAAGATGTACATGCTAGATCATTGCCAAGCCACAAATCCAGTATAACAGGCTTTTCTCTAAGAAGAAGGCCAGGAAAATCCAGGGCAACCAGACGAGTTATATTTCTAAGAAGAAATGTATTTGACCCCATCATCCTCCCCACACAATACAACTTTCTTTTTTTTTAAATTTTTTTATTGTAATTAGTAAAAGGCTTACATGATATTTGCCAGATAGAAGGTGCATTGATTCACATACACTGATACCCTTTCACATGTCTTGGTACCCATTTCCCTCCAACCCCACACCCCCACCCGTCTTGGTTTTGCCCCCTTCCCTATCAAATTTCAAATATTCAAATACAAATATATTCAATATATCACATAACAAAGTGAGATACTATACCAGTATGGATAACCAATGCACAGCAAAGGAGATAAGAGACAACATAGTACATTAAGGACAACAATCATTCATAATGTGGCTTTTGTTTCAATATCCTGGAGGTCCTTTCAATTAGCTTCACATTATATGGCCTTATATATGGCCTTTTGTTCTATTGCAAATCTCTGCTAGTAGAGCCCAATGTTTCTTCTGATTATGACGAATGAGGGAAACCAATGAGCCTAAGTTCTTTGAGTCTGGCTTACTTCACTTAATATGATTTGTTCTAAGTCATTGCATTTCCTAACAAATGGGGCGATGTCATTCTTTCTGACAGCAGCATAGAATTCTATTGTGTACAAATACCGCAACTAGTTGATCCAATCATCAACTGAGGGACATATGGGTTGATTCCATATCTTTGCTATTGTGAATAGTGCTGCAATGAACATTGTTGTGCTAGTGGGTTTAGTATGCCCTTGTTTCTGGACTGTTGAGTAAATGCCAAGTAGTGGAATTGCTGGGTCATAGGGGAGTTCTATGTTTAGCCTTTTGAGGCACTGCCACACTGCTTACCACAGTGGTTGAACGAGTTTGCACTCCCACCAACAGTGTAGTAGTGATCCTCCTCACTCCAGTTAGAATGGCCAAGATCCAGAAATCTAATAACGTATGCTGGAGGGGATGTGGCCAGGAGGGATCACTACTACACTGCTGGTGGTATTGCAAACTCGTTCAACCACTATGGAAAGCACTATGGCAGTATCCCAAAAAGAATAAACATAGAGCTCCCCTGTGATCCATCAATTTCAAAATTTGCCAATCGTCCAGATAGGACATACTAAATTCACTAGAACAATAACATTTATCACAGCACTATTTACTATGGCAAAGGTATGGAACCAACCCAGATGCCCGTCAGTTGATGAGTAGATCAAATATGGTATTTTTACACAATGGAATTCTGTGCTTCTGTCAGAAAGAATGACATAGACGAATTTGTAAGGAAATAGAAAGACTGTAAAGTTTAGAAGTTAGTTTCTGTCTCCTTCTCTCTCTCCTTCTCTATCTCTGTAAAATTTAGAAGTTCCTCTTTCTCTCTCTTTCTCTCTCTCTCTCTCTCTCTCTCTCTCTCTCTCTCTCTCTCTCTCTCTCTCTCTCTCTCTCTCTCTCTCTCTCTCTCCTATCCTTAGGCTTGAACTCAGGGCCTGAGCTACTTTTGCTCAAGGTTAGCACTCTAACATTTGAACCACAGTGCTGCTTCTCGCTTGCTCTTTTCACGTAGTATTGAGGAATCTAACCCAGGCCTTCATCCTTGATAGGTTAGCACTCTACCACTAAGCCACACAGTCAGCTTTTAGAGGTTTCCGACAAAGGTTTTCCTCTATGCTATTATTTCTTCTGTGAGTGCTCTTAATGCTTGCTGAACGTTGACTTTGTTTAGAAGACTTACCCTAATGCTCCCATATACAGAGATTCTATATATAGCTAAATGTTTTTCATTACTCAGAATTTCTCTATTGTGTATGTTCTGAAATGTACTGAAGACTGACTTCTGATTAAAAGTCATTGCACATTTGTTCTATTCATTAGTTTTCTTTTCTTCTATGGGAATCAGGTTTGTGATGAACACAGAAGTATGCCTTCCAGGTCAAACACTTTCCACATTTGTAATATTCATAAGGTTTTTCTCTCCTATGTGCATTTTATACTTAGTCATGCGTTCATGATGGATTTTTCATATTCTTATATTCATACGATTTTTATCCTGTGTCTGTGTGGTATCATGCAAACTCAACTATGAGTTCTTCAAAAAAATTTCCCTTTCATTTTATTCATAGGATTCTATCCTGTGGGTGTTTAGTGATAAATCTTGACTTGTGCCTTCTGGGGAAAAGACTGAACATTTGCTACATTCATTAAGGGTTTTATCTTGTGTAGGTTCTGTGACACAAGCTGAGTTTTCTTCCACAGACTAAAAAGTCTTTCCTATTTATTACATTGCTAAGGCTTCTCATATGTGTGAACGCTCTTACGCTTCCTGAAGGGTGAATACTGCACGAAAGACTTTCAACTTTGGTTATATTCCAAAGGTTTCTAATATGTGTGAATTCTGTTATGCCTCCTGTAAGGTGACTTCATCTGAAGGTCTTACCACATTTGATGCACTCGTACAGTTTCTCTCCTGTGTGTGTTCTCTGATGCAATTTGAGGGAAGACTTCCATTTGAAAGACATCCCACCTCGGTTACATTCATAAGGTTTTTCTCCTGTTTGAATTGTCTTATGCATGTTGAGGTTTGGCTTCTGTGTGAAGGACTTTACACATATGTTACACTCATAAGGTGTTTCTCCTGAGTATATTCTCTGATGAACATGGAGTTTTACCTTCCATTTGAAAGACTTTCCGCATTCACTACATGCATAGGTTTTCTCTCCTGTGTGTGTTCTATTATGCCCATCAAGATATGTCTTCCACTTGAAGATCTTTCCACATTTCTTGCACACATAAGGTTTCTCTCCTGTATGTGTTCTTTGATGAAATTTGAGGGAAGATTTCTGTCTGAAAGACTTTACACATTGGTTACATTCATAAGGTTTCAATCCTGTGTGTATTCTCTGATGAACACGAAGTTTTCCCTTCCCTTGGAAAGACTTTCCACATTCATTACACTTATAAGATTTCTCTCCTGTGTGTGTTATTTGATGAACTCGAAGGTGTATCTTCTGGGTGAAAGACTTTTCACATTTGTTACATTCATAAGGTTTCTCTTCTGTGTGTCTTCTCTGGTGCAAAGTGCGGTATGATTTCAGTCTAAAAGTCTTCCCACATTTATCCCATTGGGATGTTGATTGGTATTACATTGAATTTGTAGATAGCCCTAGGCAAGATTGTCATTTTCACAATGTTGATTCTTCCAATCCAGGAGCATGGGAGGTTTTTCCATTTCATTACTTCTGCTTTAATTTCCTTTTTAGGGTTTGAAAGTTTTCATCTAAATGGTCCTTTACATTCTTAGTTAAGCTAATTGCTAGGTACTTTATTTTCTTTGAGGCTACTGTGAAAGGAATTTCTTTCCTGATTATTGCCTCGTTCCTCTCAGTATTGGCGTAAAGTAAGGCAGTTGATTTGCGAGGGTTGATTTTATGGCCGGTTACTCTTCCAAATCTTTGAATCAGCTCAAAGAGCTTGGGAGTAGAGTCTATAGGATTCTTTAAATACAGAATCATGTCATCGGCAAAGAGGGATAGTTTTATTTCCTCTTTCCCTACTTGGATCCCCTTTATGCTTGCTTCTTGCCTGATTGCACTGCCTAGGAATTCTAGTACTATGTTAAAAAGTAGTGGAGGGAGTGGGCATCCTGAATGCTACCCCCTAGCACTTTAATGCAAAGCTTAGGGCTGTGGCATTTTAAGCACAATTCAACGCTCTGTTTTTTGCTGGTTAATTAGAGGTAAAAATCTTATATAAGTTAATGCGTGGCTGATTTTGAACTGGAATCCTCAGTTCTCAGCTTATCTTGAGTACCTAGGATTACAGTACTTTTACAACATGTATGCTCATACACATTGCTTCTGATCCAAACACTCATTGTTCAATTTAACTAACAAGATGTGAGGAACGATGATTGACTGTAATTTACTAGATGGGATTCTAGTGAGTATATATTTCCAATTCCACTCTGAAGCCAGGGAAATGTTTCTGGTATATGTTTCAACTATCTCCCAAAGAGGAAATAATATGTGAGTACGTTTGATAGTATTTCAGATAGGAGATGGACTTTGGTGTTTGGAACCTGTTGGGCAGAGTGTATCAGCTGGGCTGTGATAACAGAGATGATGTTACAGACAGTAATATTTTCATAACAGACAGACTTAATCCATCCTTTGATTTCAGGTCTTGAGAATATAGAATTACAAGTGTGAGCTGTCACCACCACCTGGTTCATTTTGGAAACCTTAATTGCTTCTCATTTGTTCCTTTCCTTTTTTGGAAGATTGATCTAAGCTGGCTGATTGTGCATCACAATGAAGTGATTGGCCTCAGGAATTGCAAATATTTGTTTCATCAGCACGGAATGAATGAAGATGATCTAAACCCAATAGTATTTTCCTTCTGATAAATAGCGAACTTACTTATATCAGTTTTCCTTGCCTTTGCTTTCCCAAAGCAAGCAACATGTTTCTTAAAAACTATACTTCATGAGAATATTATAATTAGAAGCTATCTTCTGCACACTTCAGAATAGTCCTTGCATTTATAAACTTATATTACAATATTAGGTAGAATGGTGACTGTTAGTTTCATAACTATTTCATATGTTTTCCTCATTAAGGCTCATTAAGTCAAGAAGGGATTAAATACATTTATATAATAGTAGAACATAGCTCCTGCTGATTTGATGTGTGTGCAGATAATACACAGATTTATTAGGATTACTCAAAAGTTTTCTTTAAATTTTCAGTAGTAGACTGCTATGCTAACTGGAAGGTGATAGTAATGATGCTGAAATTCTATGAATCAGCTATGAAGCAGAATTTCAGGGGAGAGTATTTGCTAGGGACTTAATTTCTAAGACGCATATCAAGAATATTGAACTATAACACCAAATGATGGAGGACTCAGTGTCACATTTTGTTGTTTTATGCAAGTCCTGGGACTTGAACCCAGGGCCTGGGAACTGTCCTTAAAAGTTTTTTTTTTTGCTTCAGGCTAGTGTTCTACAACTTTATCCACAGCTCCACTTCCAGATTTTTGGTAATGAACTATAAATCAGAATATCATGCAATTTGTTTGGGCTGGATTCAAACCTGATTCTGTGTAGATAGGATTCCAAGTGTGAGCGCACAGAGCCTGGCTAGTATCATTCATCATTCAAGTCATGGGACTGCAATTCTGCACCTGGGTCTTGTCACTGAGCTTTTCAGCTCAAGACTACTGCCCTATCCCTTGAGCCATAGGGCCACTTCTGGGTTTCTGGTGGTTAATTGGAGATAAGAGTCACATGGACTTCAGTGCCCAGGCTGACTTTGAACTGCTATCCTTGGATCCCAGCCTCTTGAGTAGCTACATTTACAAGTGTGAGCCACCATACCCAGCTAAATTATTTTTTAAGTTAATTTATTTTGTTAAGTCAATATATAGTTGGCATACGGTTACATAAGTAATGAACATATTTCTTAAGAAAATTGTTATCCCCTCCCTCATTTTTCTCTGTTTTCCTACCCTCAGCCCCCTCTCCACCCAGATTGTTCAGTTCATTTCCGTTTAGTGTCTTCCAAGTATCACTGTTCAATTGGTTCACCCTTTTTCCTTTGTTTTTTTTTACCATTTTATTATACCCTCTCCATTCCCCAAATCACATAAACCTATGTACAAGACACAGGGTACCCGAATTCAACACAGTGACTACAGAGAATAAAACTAAAGGGAAAAAGAAGAAAAGAGGTAAAAAGCAAAGAAAATGAAAGAACATCATACAGTACCTTAGAAGCAAAAACACTGAAAAAACAAAACATAAAACCTTGGGCTGAAAATGAAGCTTGCCTAGCATGTATGAAACCCTGGATTCCATTCCTCAGCACCACATAAACAAAAAACTGGAAGTGCCACTGTGACTCAGCTGGTAGATTTCTAACGTTCAGCACAGAGTGTCTCCAAGTGACAAAAATCTGTCACATTTAAGTCAGGCTTCAAAACTTTGCTAGGAACCAGTTACGTGATTTGGAAGAAAGTCCAATTCTCAAAGAATCACTAGCCAGGCGCTGGAGGGTCATAATTGTCATTCTACTAGCCAGGGAGAAGGTGATTCAAAGCCTTTGCAAGCAAAAAAATGAAAACAAAAAAAACTGTAAGATTCTACTCTCCACTTATCCACCCAAACACTAAGTGGAGTTGTGGCTAAAACTGGTACAGCATTAGCCTTGAGGAAAAAGATCTAAGAGACCTTGCCCAGGTCCAAAGTTCAACCTCCCCACCAAGAAAGAAAAAAAAAGGAGTCCAGATACCTTAGTTTCAAAAGTATATCTGGATATCTTAGTAGATTTTTCTGATCTTTCCTCATTCATCTCATGGAACCACATAATCTTGATCCTGATCTGACTAAGAGCCTGCATTGTGCTTAATAAATTCATTCCACATATTCCAGTAGAATCTGGACAGCTAACAGCCACTTACCAATGCTTTATTCTACGTTTAGGCCAGTATGTCTTCATACCATCTACACAGTCAGCTATATCATCTTTCCAGAAGTATCATTGAGTGTAGAACACTCAGAACTAAAATAATTGCATAAAGATGTAATAAAACCCCTTGATTCATTAAGAAAATTTCTGTACCACTTAGAGCAAGTACATTAGTGGTATTTACCTCTAGCCTCTTTTTTAAAAAAATTATTAACATTGAATTTTACATCATATTTCAAATGTCATGTTTAACCAACAAGTATTCAAGAAGGGAATCGCTATACAATCACTGGCACATAGATTTTAGAATATAGTAAAAATTAAGCTGAGTCTTTGTATGTCATAGATACAGATTAATCTATAATAAAACACATGTCTATAGAGTGTATAGTCTATCCTAGATTTTTATGTCTATGTAGTTATGTTTATATCTCCAAAATTATGTCCAGAACTTTGGGTATCAACTATTCAATCATCGCTCTACTACTGTTTGAAACTAATATCCATATATTAAGGATATCATGTACCTTTTGTTCCTTGGTCTTGACTTATCTCACTCAACAGGATTCACTCTAATTTCATCCACTACCCCAAAAATGCCATTATTATTTTTTTCTGTGCAGATCTTCTTTTTATGTATTTATATTTATTGTAATTTATAGAAGGGTTATATTATATTCACCAGATAGAAGGTGCATTACTTCTCAAACTTTGATACCCCATGTAATGATATGGTCCCCATTTCCCTTCCCCTACCCCCATTCATGTTCATTTCCCCCCTTCCCTATCCAATTTCAAATAACCAATTAGGCACATATGAAATATATCAGAAAACAAGGTGAAATATTGTAACAATATGATATAACCAAGGGAGAGCAAAAGAGATAAGAGATCACATAGTTCATTAAGGACAACAATCACTCATTATATGAGTTTTGTTTCTTTATCTTGGAGGTCCTTACATTTAGTGTCATACTATTTGTCACGATGTCTCTAGATTTTGTTCTATTGTAAATCTCTGGTAGCAGAGCCCAAGGTTTCTACTGAATTGGACAAATGAGGGAGACTCTTGGGCCTATGTTCCTTTGAGTTTGGCTTACTTCACTTAATATGATTTTTTTCCTTTTCATCCACTTCCCCGAGAATGCCATTATTTTATCTTGTCGGTTGGCTATGTATCATTCAATTGTGTGTGTGTGCGTTTGTGTGTGTGTGTGTGTGTGTGCGTGCGTGTATCACATTTTTTGTAGTAGGGCATCTGGTTGTTTCCATCATCCAACCTCATTTTCTACAGATATTTTTATAGTCTCTTTTTTATTTTCAGGGTAATGTATAGAGGGGTTACGATTACATTTAGAAGTAGTGGACTGCATTACTTCTCACACATTTATTCCACTCCACATGTTTTTGTCCCCAGTTCCCTCTCCCCTCACCTTCCCAATCATCTTGTTTCCCCCCTTCCCTTTCCTATTTGACATAAACAAATAAACATATATACAATATGCCAGGGAAAACATCAGATACAGTAACAATCTGACATTAACCAAAGGGCAAAATAAGAGATGAGAAATAACATAGTAGATTAAGGACAAAAATCACACAAGATTAAGAGCAACGATGACACAAGATATAGCTCTTGTTCCCATATCCTAGAGATCCTTTCATTTAGTCTCATCCTATATGACCTTATATACCTAGGTTTTTGAGTTATCGTAATCCTCTGCTAGGAGAGTCCTAGATGTGAACTAATTATTACAAATGAGGGAAACCATTGAGCTTATGTTTCTTTGGGTCTGGCTTGCTTCACTTAATATGAATTTTTCCAAGTCTTTCCATTTCCTTACAAATGGGGCGATGTCTTTCCTTCTGATGGCAGCATAGCATTCCATTGTGTATAAGTACCACATCTTCTTGATTCAGTCATCTACTGAGTGGCATCTGGGTTGGTTTCATAGCTTTGCTATGGTAAATAGTGCTGAAATGAGCATCATTGTGCTAGTGGCTTTAGAATGTCCTTTTTTCTGGACAATTGGGTAGATGCCAAGTAGTGGATTTGCTGGATCATAGGGGAGCTCTATGTTCAGTCTTTTGAGGAACCACCACACTGCTTTCCCTAGTGGTTGAACGAGTTTACACTCACACCAACAGTGTAGGTGTGATCCCCCTGGTCACTTCCCCACCAGTATCTCTTATTAGATTTTTTGATAATGGCCTCCTGACTGGAGTCAGGAGGAATCTCAAAGTTGTTTTGATTTTCATTTCCCTTATTGCTAGAGATATGGAGCATTTCTTCATGTGTCTAAAGCCCATTTTAATTTTTTCTTCAGAGAATACTCTTTTAAGTCTTTAGCCGACCTTTTAATAGGATGGTTGTTTCTTTGAAGATTTGTTTGGGAGAGATTCATTTTTTTCAGCTATAGATATATTTTAGATAACTACATATATTTTTGTAGAAAAAAGAATGGAAGTCATCATGCTGGCTCACAATTTAATTTCAGGTACTTAGGATGCTCAGGGTTTAGGATCACATTTCAAAGCCAACCAGGGCCCTACAGTGTGTGAGATCAAACTCTGTGAACATACAATGACTGTAAGAGGAATCTCACTGCCTGGGAATGTAGCCTAATGGTAGAGTGCTCACCTAGAATGCATGAAGACCTAGGTTCTATTCACCGGTACCGCATACTCAGAATAAAAGCTAGAAGTGGCGCTGTGTCTCAAGAGGCAGAGCACTCACCTTGGGCAAGCGAGTCCAATGAAAATGTCTAGGCCCTGAGTCCAAGCCGTAGGACTGGCAAAAAGAAAAAAAAAGAGCAATCTTACTTAAGTAACAAGGAATGTACCCTATATTTATACAGACTGAAAAATTCATTAAGAAATTAGAAAATATGTATAAAGTGCATAATTTCTTTTGTGTGTTGGCACTGGGTCTTCAACTGAGTGCTTCAGCTCTATCCCTGACCTTTTCTGCTCAAGGCTAGCACTCTACCAATGCAGCCCCAAATCAACTATCTTCAATTGAGATATAAGCGATGAATATTTCAGGGTGCTTTATGAAAAACATTTTTATAAATTGAAACTTTGAACACAGTCTTATTTTAGTATGAATGTTGAGATGGGAAGAGACAGAAAAAGTGAAATGTTTCCTGATCCCCATAGAGAAGAGACTCAGCAGAACCACTGTGGTCTGCAGGCTTCTTTGTGAGTTTTGTTTGCTTGTTTGATTTTTGTCAATTGTGGGGCTTGAACTCTGGGCCTGGGCACTGTCCCTGAGCTCTTCAGCTCAAGGCTAGAGCTTTAATCTGTGAGCCACAGTGCCACTTCTGGTTTTTCTGGCAGTTAACTGGGTACTTTGGCTGGCTTTAAACTTTGATTCTCAGATCTTAGCCTCCTGAGTAGCTAAGATTATAGGTGTGAGGTACCATCACCAGGCTGATGCTCTGTTACTATGCAGGTTCTGGATCAAGAACTTCAAGTTCTTACTTCAATTTTTTCTTCTCTTGCCTGATACTCTGCCATTTGAACGAAGCCCCAGTTCCTGGTCTTTGTTGGTTAATGAGAGATATTATGATTTTCTAATATTCAGAGCAACGATTATAAAACCCAGCATTTTACTTACTTGAATAAATTAAGAGACAGGACCTAGTGAGATGGAAAACAAAATTTTTTTCAAGTTGCTATCCTGTTCTAATGCATAAGTCTGGCTATTTTGCTTACACACAAATATATATTTTACCAGTTTCTACTCTATTTTTGCTTAGCTTAAAACCACCACTGCCATTTCATAGATTTTGTTGTTGTTGTTTGTGATGCTTGAACTCTGTGCCTGGGCTGTTCCTCAGATCTTCAGTTCAATGCCAGTGCTCTACTACTTTTGATTTGGCCAGTCCTGGCCTTGAACTCAGGGACTGAGCACTGTCCTTATATTTTCTAAAGGCTAGGGCTCTACCACTTCAGCCTCAGCACCACTTCTAGCATTTTTCTATGTATGTGATATTGAGGAATTGAATCCAGGTCTTCGTGCATGCTAGGCAAGCACTCTACCACTAGGCCAAACTCCCAGCCCAAAATTATTCATCATTACTATTAGCTATCTTCTTTTTTTATTATTGATTCGTCATGGTGCTTGGACTTTGGGCCTGGACTGTCACTGACCTCTTCAGCTCAAGGCTAGCGCTCTTCCTCTACAGCTCCATTTTTGGTTTTTGGTAGTTAATTGGTGATGTAAGTCTCACAAACATATGTGTCCAGGCTGGCTTTGGGCTTTGAACCAAGATCCTCCAATCTCAGCCTCTATAGTAGCTAGAATTACACGCTTCAGCCAGCAGTGCCTGACTGTTTGATGTCTCTGTCTCTGTCTCTCTGTCTCTGTCTGTCTCTGTCGGTCTGCCTCTCTCTCTCTCTCTCTCTGTCTGTCTCTCTCTGTCTCTCTGTCTCTCTCTGTCTCTCTGTCTCTCTGTCTCTCTGTCTCTCTCTGTCTGTCTCTGTCTGTCTCTCTCTCTCTCTCTCTCTCTCTCTCTCTCTCTCTCTCTCTCTCTCTCTCTCTCTCTTGGTTGTAAGACTTTAATTGTGCACCTGGGCAGTGTCCCTGGGCTCTTCAGCTCAAGGCTACAACCTTAAACACCTTGAGCCACAGTGTCACTTCTGGTTTTCTGGTGCTTAAGTAGAAGTAACAGTTTCATGGACTTTAGTGTCTGGCCTGGCTTTGAACTGTGATCCTCAGAACCCAACCTTCTGAGATCATTTCCAGCTTTTTTTTTGGTGTAAGTGGTACAGAGTAATTGAACACAGGGCTTTGTGCATATAAGGCAAGCAAACTACCACTAGTGTGCACTCCAGCCTTAGATAAGGGCTTTCTTTTTCTTTTTCTTTTTTTCACTCATGGGGCTTGAACTCTGGGCCTGGATGTTTACCTTAAGCTCTTCAGCTCAAGGCAAGAGCTCTACCACTTGAGGCACATTGTCATTTTGAATTTTCTGGATTATTTGGAAATAAGATTCTCACAGATTTTTATGCCTGGGCCGTCTTTGAACCTTGATCCTCCAGGGTAGCTAGGATTACCAGGGTGAGCCACCAGTCACGGGCATTAAATTATTATTTTTTGCATGTCCTATGGCTTCAACTCATGGCCAGAGCACTGTCCTAGGGCTTGCTCAAGGATAGCACTTTACTTCAGCCAGCCAACTCCCGGTCCAAATAGGCCACTCTTGAAGCTAGAATTACAGAGATCTGCCATAATACTGGCATGTCGTTATCTAAGTATATAATTTTTCTTCTATTTTTGATGGCTTTTCCTTAGTGTACATATTTCCTACATATTTTATGGAAAACTTCCTTCCCACTGGGGCCATAAGTTAAGCCTAGTGGAAGAGTTCTTGCCGAGCATGAATGAAGACCCAAGTTCAATTCCTCAGCACAACATAGATAAAAAAAGATAAAAGTGGTGCTGTGGCACATGTGATAGAACTTGCGCCTTAAGAATAAACAAAAACAAAAACAACGATCGTGCTCAGGTCCTGAGTCTAAGCCCAGTACTGGCAAAAAAAATTCTGCCCAAAGTAGACATTTAAACTCATTGTACTTTTCAAAAAATTTGTTGTCAAGGTGATATACAAAGAGATTGCTGTTACATATGTAATGAGTACATTTCTTGTAAACACTGTTACCCCCTTCCCCCTTTTCTTTTTCCCTTCCCCCCAAGTCATATATTTCATTTACAACAAATATGTATGTATTTTCATTCCTGAAAAAAATAGTTTAAAATGTGTTCAAATAAATGATGTAGGTTGATATATTCATCAAAATGGATTACTTGACCTCTAAAATAAACATTCAAGGTAATTTTTCTCATAAAATTGTAGTAATGCAATAAAACTAATATAAAAGGAATTTTAGTTATTAATTTCTTATGTTTTACCTTTAACATTATTACACTAAGCATACTGTTTATGGTATTAATACAGACAGCATGAAATATGATTATGTAAAAAAATTAAATGATTAAAAATAGTAAGGTTGGGGGCCAATAGTTTGGCTTGGTGGCACACACTCTGGACTGGCAAAAAAGAAGTAGGGTTAGATAAAACAGATTTATTTCCAAATGTGTGGAAAATGGTATGATTTCTTGTTTGGCTAGTCCTGGGGCTTGAACTGAGGGACCAGGAACTTTCCGTGGCCACATTTGTTCAAGGGTGGCACTCTGACACCTGAGCCACAGTGCCCCATCTGCTTTTTCTGTGTATGCAGTGCCGAGGAATTGAATCAAGGTCTTCTTGTATACTAGGCGAGCACTCTACAACTAGGCCACATTCAAAGCCAAAGTAGATTTTTGATGCTATTGTGGAGTTTTAATTTTCTTAAATATTTGTACAAAGCACAATGAATATATAAACAGACTTAAACTCACAGAACAGAGTCCCACATAATATTACAGTTACTCTGGCACTTCTCCTGATTGACAAAACACATTTCCAGGCATCTGCTCTGTCCTTAAGCTTTGGTAGCTGACTTGTCTTTCCATGGAGGCCTGGCCTGGATTCCTGGTGATTCCATGCATTTCATAGTTCCCTGTATATCCAGTAAGGTTGTCTTCTATGGGACCAGACCCGTCTGGTTTTTGGCCCACCCAGGACCTATGTGTCTGAGGTCTCACATTATAAGTGGAAAATAAAACACAGTATAATAAGCACTGAAGAACTGCACACCATAATATTAACAATGACAGTTTAATAGTTAGCAAAGTAAATACAATGATTACTTGACAAGAATCATGAGAGCAAGATAAAGAGATGTCTTTTTAGGAAGGGGACAGGGAAGCTCTAAATCCAGACTGGCCTCCAAGTTGCCTTCAGACAGTAATTCTACTTCAGAGTCATCAGAAGGATCTCCTTCCTCATGAGAAACAGAATGTCCTTCCTGAGTTAAGAGGGGGATGGATTCTGGTTTGTCGAATGGAGATTGAGTCACTTTTAGTGAGATGGATGGGTCTGGATATTCTGTGAGGATGGATTCATTTTCCTCCAATGAATCCAGTATTGAGAGTACACTTGCTGCTTCCCATGGGGACATTTTCCATGAGCCCAGCGTGTGCCCCTTCAGCTTGCACAATAATTGGAGTGTTACTCTGACTATGATGGACTGACTCTGGGACGAGTGTGAAAGGAAACGGAAGGAAATCTGGCTGCTCTTTTTCTTCCTCCATAGTATCTGCAGGTTCAACTGTGTCACACATGGGGTTCAGAGCAAAAGGTATATCCACAGGACTCTAAACCTGTTTGGTAATTTCTACAGAAGGCCCATGGTTTCTGGAGTGCAGTGATGATTCTCAGTCTCCATCAGTCACCAGCTCCATTGGTGGGTTTTTCATCCGGAGTTCAGGATAAGCTCTTCCACGATGACCCAAACCTAAGAATGGAAATAGGTACAGAGTGGACAGAGTGGACTCTGCAAGTTAAAGTGTCACCCAACTTCCATGAGGATCTAATGGAGGAACCTGTAGAACTGGAGTTTGGACTGAACACTGAGGAGGTGTAGGGTCTTTCTAATGAGTGCTTATTATCAAGTCCTTTCAGAGGACAGACATTACCTAGCTGACACCACCCATAAAGGGCATTTTGCCAAGCTCTGTAGAAGTAAGTGCCAACCAATATCTAGACCACATGGGCTTCCTACTCACAGGCTCTGAGGCACCCACACCAGGACTTCTACTTTTTCTTGGTCTTACTGGTCGCACATTCCTCCAGCTGGTCAAAAAGTATGTGTTTAGAAGAGCAGGTCCAAAGCCGGCATGTGGAGCCTCATATAGAGCTTGAGTTGTGTCAGGGTGTGGCAGTTCTTGAACTCGTAGAAATCACTCGGGTAGAAGTCCATTCACATCGTATAGATGGAACACATGATGCTGTGGGGACATTCGGTACAAGGAATGTGAGAGCCCTCTCTCTCCATCCTGAGCCTTTTACCAAAGCCGCTTTCTTGCAGGACTCTAATGCTGTGGCTGTCCTGCAGAGATGTGCACTTATGTGCTGGGAGGGGTGTAAGAGACACTCAAGAACAGGATGACTTTTACACCCCACTTCCAGAAACTTCTGAGAGAGGCCTCTATGCATCTATCCAAAGTAAACGCATCTTAAATTAACTAAGTAAATGCTCTAAATAAATCAATAAGTGAATGCTCTAAATAAAGAACTAAATGCTCATTCCTCTAATCTTAGCCACCCAGCAGGCTGAGCTCTGAAGATCACAGTGGAAAGCCAGTCTAGTCAGTAAAAGTCTAAAGGCACTTGTCTTCAATTAGGCAGCAAAAAGCCAGAACTTGACCTATGACTCAAATGGTACAGTGCTAATTTTTGAACACCAAAGGGATGGCATTTAGACGTGGGTTCAGGTTCAAGTGGCAGCACTGGACCACACACCAAAATGTAAATGCTTTCAGGTTCTAACAGGTAAAGCTATCACAATCCCTCCCTGATGGCTCAAAAGTGATTCAGCCCCCAGCTTTTCCTCAGACGCCAGTATTTCACAGGCCTCCTCCATTAGTACTGACACCTCATTTCTTACTGGGAAATGGGATTTCCTAGGATGTCACCTAGGTGAGGGCTGCAGTTGGGAGCCAATTACTCATGCCTGAAATCCAACTTCTCAGTAAGCACACTGTTGAGACTCCAGTAGCTTGTGAGGGAAATGAAATGGCATGGTGTCCCAGTCATAATGAAGTAGTTTGTGCACTTGTATCATGCTTAGCTCCCCTGTGAACACCCCAGTAAACCAAACAGGCTCAGAGAGGAGCCAAGTATTCCAAGGCTTGGCCAGGAGGGGTGAGCAAACCTGGGTTTGGGGGGGAACACTCACTTTTTCAAGAGAATTTCCAGCAACTACTACATTGTCCTCCATTATTTGAAATTGTGCAGGAAGTTTCCCACATAAAAGAGATCACCTTTCTGGTAGGCAGGGATCAGCTTTGTCAGCAGCATCTCCAACAGGCCTTCCTCCAGGATCCATAGGTTACAAGGCTCATTCAGAGTCTGAGCTGACTTACCATCACATTATGTTGGCAAAACAGTGGATATTTCAAACGTAGGAATGGGACCACACTTCACACTGAGGAATTGGAATAGAGTAGATTGGAAATGACACACTCTAATCTCAGTATAGTCACTTGAAAGCACACAAGAAGGTTGTAGTGTGTGGGCAGGATGATGGGTTCAAATAGGTTTCCTCTCAATATACCTCATCTGAGTTGCCCTGGAGTTTCCTGGCTTTCTTCCTAGAGAAATGCCTGATATACGGGAATTTTGGCTTGGCACTGGTCCAGAATCTACTTCTTCAAGTGAGAGATCCATATCTCTCATGCCTGAGATCCGAGCCTCCTGACCGTTGGCAACAGCACAGCAACATCTTTCTTCCTCCTGAGCCACAGGCCAAGGGAGCTGGCTTGAGCTGGTTGTCACATGCAGTGGCTTGGTTACCAGGGTTCCATATTCTGTTCCATTGTGAGGTAGGTAGGGTCACCTTTCAAGGCCCAATGACCAAAGCTCCTTGCTCACAGAACACCTCCCCAAAGACATACTGGAGGCTGAATCTCCCTTCCCACCTCACATATGGATGTAGTAAACAGCACACCTTTTTGTTCAAATCCCAAGTCATTAACTAGGCGTAAGTGCTAGCGTGGTCTCAGGCTCAAGGAGCCTTTCTTAGGTAAGATCCAAACTTAACTGTCACTATTCCCCTTACACTTCACAAGACATTTTGCTTCACAGTGCCTTCTCAGCTTGCATTTTGCCTCTTGCACATTTTCTTTGCTAGTCCTGGGACTTGACCTCAGAGCCTGACCATTGTTCTTAGGCTTTCTTTAGGCTATAGCTGTCCCACCAAGCCACAGCACCACTTCCAGCGTTTTCTATGTATATAGTACCCCAGAATCAAACAAGAGTCTTTTTGTGTGGTAGCCAAGCACTTTACAAATAGATGAAACACCCAGGCCATCTTGCACATATTATTCACTTCAATCTACTAGGACGTTGTTAGGTTTCTGTATCCTAATCTATTTTTCTTCCTGATGAATATCTGTGCTGTCATCTGTAAAAATGCAAGTGGGAAAATCACAGAAGCATTGGTGACATAAAAAAAAGTCTTACAGACATAGATAAGTGTTCATTCTTTGTAGGAGAAAGGATATTTTGATACGATGATGATGAATATTTATAAATACTTTATCGGGGTTTAGAGTTTGGCCCAGTGGTAGAGTGCTTGCCTAGCATCCATGAAGATCTAGGTTTGAGTCCTTAATATCACACAGATATAAAAATTCATATGGCAATGCGGCTCAAGTGGCAGAGGGCTAGACTTGGGAAAAGCCAAGAGCAGTGCTCAGGCCCTGAGTTCAAGCCCCAGGAATGGCAGAAAAAACAAAAGAAAAGAAAAGAAAAGAAATGTGCTTTTTACAAGTTATTCACTCACAGCATTTGCCTCTGAATTCTTCGCTTCTGCATCTTGTGACTTATACCTTTCCCTCAATGTAGACAAGAAAAACAGATTTTATAAGTTGCTATCCTTTGTCCAATCTTTGGATATTAATTCAAAATACAATATTGCCTGAGATATTGTGTGTGTGCATGTGTGTGTATCTGCCAATGTGTGCATGCACACATGTGTACAGGGTTTAGGGCTTACTCATAGGGCCTGTGTGATAACCCTCAGCATCTTTTCCTCAAAGGTATTGGTCTTTCACTTCTATCTTATTATAGCTAATTGGAGTTGAGAGATTCACTCAATTTCTTGCCCTGTGCATTGGATCCCAGTGCTGGGTTCTCATATTGTTAATTGTAGCTATAGAGAAGCCTAAGGTCTGGGGATCCTCGTTAGAATCCAGCCCCTGAAAGAAAGTCACTGATAGAAATCTTTATCTTCAATTAAGCATGAATAAATAAGGCAAAAGTGGAACTGTGGCTCAGTTCCTCTTGTACCAGCCATGAGAAAATTAGTAATTGGCAGCACCTGGTCCCTGAGAGAAATCCTTAGCACTGGTTCAAAAAAAGAAAGAAAATAATGAAAAAAATTAAAACTTGCTGAGGAATCCATAAGGATAAACGTGCCTGTGAATAATCTTGTCATTTCCGATTCCCTCAAGAGCTTAGGTCTCTCTATATTTTATCAAGTTTTTTTTAAAGATATTTACATATTTTCTATCTTTCTTAAACAGAGATAGCCATCCAGAAAACACAAACACAAACTCTCACACAGTATACCACCCACCCATAAGTGTCTGGCTACCTGAACTTTCAGGTAGCATTTGGCTTTGAAGGTCATGAGATCTTAGTCTACAAATGATGAGCCCCCTCCCGTGAGGCATAGCAAACGGAGCCAAAGTGCAACACAGTTAAGCACCAGATCAAGCTTCCCTTCTTCAGTAGGGTATGGTTTGAAAACTGTGCATAGCTTCTGTTTGAAGCCAGTGCAGAAAGGAAAGTCCATGAAAGTCTCATTTCCAGTTAACTGCCAAGAAAAAGCCAAAGATAGAGATGAAGCTCAAGAGAGCTAGAGAGCCATCTGAAAAGAATGGTTACACCCTGCAACATCCTCATTATCTGATCTTGAAAACATCTCTGCGTGCATCCCAGCATGCAGCCAGCATCTGGGGGTGACAGTGACCCCTGGGCCCATAGGCAATCTGCACTGTCTCTGATATCTGTAATGTGAACCTCATTCTGTTGGGTTTGTGAAGCGGTGTCAACCCTGCAGAAGGAACCAACTGTGCCCTAACTCCCACTGTCCCCTGGGGCCCCTAGCATTCCCCCATCTGCACCCCTCCTGTGGCTTCTGATCCTAGGGAGCCCTCCTGCCCTGTCCAACACTCACATGAAATGCATATTTCTACTCCTGGGGCAACTTCTCCACAGAGAATACATGACATGCCCACTCTCCAGGCACGGGGAGATCCTGTCAAAGTAGCAAATCAGTGATAAGGACATAAAGTGATGAATAGAATTTTAGATCCTGATGGTAGACAGTCTGCAAAATCCAAGGGAGAATGGAATTGGAGGGGACCAGGGATCAGGATGTGGGCATGGAGCTTCCCTGCCAAGGGGGTGGGGGAAGTCACAGGCTGGGGGATGCACAGGATGATCCATGGGCCCTGTGCAGCTACTGGGTCACCCCCTTCTGCATCTCAGCCTTTGTCTTTGAGCTCTGTGATCGTCAAGATGTGCACAGTCTGTACTCTGGCTGGCAGAAGAAAGGACCCTGGGAAGACAATTGTAGACCCTTTGTGAGTGTAGGAAGGGGTAGGCTGGACACCCAGTCCAAGAGGAGCTAAAACTGGAGTCGAGGGGTGTGCAAGGAGTGGGTGTGAGGGTTGTGGGCAGTCACAGTCACGGCAGAGGTGGCTCTGTCTGTGGGGTGAGTGCCTCCCTGCAGGCACAGCACTGGACATATCAGAGATCCACATGAAAAGGAAAAGCTGGAAATGGCACTATGGTTCAAATGGTAGAGCATCAACCTTGAGCAAAAGAGCTCAGGGACAGTACCCAGGACCTGAGTTCAAGCCTCATGACTATAAAAGAAAAAGAACCAGGACTATGAGAGGGAACCTGGTACTCTCTTGGTCTAATCAGACACAAGAAAAGGCCGGGATAGGCTGTGGAAAAACACAGAGAACATCTTCCCCCAGCTCATCCTGTCCTGCATGCAGGGGCAGCCATGTAACTAGGGCTACGGTGAGATCATCTTCACCCCTGTGCTGCCATCTGAATTGTAGGCCTCTGTCCTGGCATGGGGTGTCCTGATGGCTGAGCAGGTGCCCTAACCCTAGATGGAGAGCAGCCACTGACTGTGGTAGCTAAGGAGAGATCTGTTCCATAGCTATCAGGCCACCCATCATGGGAGCCATATCCACCCTTCACCCAGGTAGAGGCCAATGGTTCTCCAGGTGCTACTAACATTGCCCCACCCCTAGCTCTGGGTACACGTGACATTCCCTCCACAAGGAGCAGGACTAAGTGAAGGATCAGGAAGCTGCCTATGGGCTTCAGATGATGGCCAGGCTGGCACTACAGATGGCCTCACTCAGTCACCACCTTCCCCTGCCTCCATCATTCCTCCATCATGCCTCTTTACCTCCCACCCATTAACCTTGGAAACCAATGAACTGGGCTCTCATCATTCCTCTCATCTCTTCACCCACCTTGCCATGCGTCCATCCCTCTGTCACTTCCACCCCACACACATCCCAACACCAGCCACCCTGTAGCTTATGAGGATCCCAGAGGAAGCTCTTGGTGAAGGGCTTGTGACCACAAAACAGTTACTATCACCCGCTCCGGCCTGATCCACCACAGAATAAGAACAGCCAAGCAGGCACAGACTGCAGCAGAGTTGCTCTGCTGCCACCCTGATTTCTTCATGGCCAGGACTTGGCTCTCCTCAGCCTCCCAGCTCAGGAACCAGAACATTGTGCTTTCACAGAGCCATGGCTTCCAGTCCCCATGGACACAATGACATCAAGGTGATGCCAACTTCCCCATCTCTATATACTTCTAACTATGGGATGGGAGCTGAGGTTCTCTTCTGTGACTCCATCCGCTAAGAGGCTCATGCAGATTTCTATCCTTTGCTCATCATGGTGACTCTTTGGTTAACAAGTCACTGCTGGGCTTCCAGTTCACCACATATAGAACCCATACTCCAACACTTTTCTTAGAAGGACTGATGACTTTTAAATATTCTCTAGTTTTAAATTTCTACTTCCTTCTCTTTTTCATTTATATATTTCCCTTCATCACATACTTCCCTTTTTTTACCTTCCTTCTTTCATTCCTGGCCTTGAACTCAAGACCTGGAGCTTTTTCTTAGCTTTTCTTTGCTCAAGGTAGCACTCTAGCTCTTGAGCCACAGCTCTACTTCAATCTTTGTTCTTGCTCTAAACTGGGAGTATGAGTATCATGCATTTTTCCCTTTGCTGGGTTGGTTTTAAACTACAATACTAAGATCAGGATCCTGAATATGCCTCGGATTACAGGTATTATCTAATCAAAACAAATTCCTGATTTCTTTTTTAGACATGATTAGTTCTTTCAGGTGAGCCACCAGCCACTCATGCAAGAGCATTGCAGGATCCCAGCATTCATCTTGTCTCCAGTCTTGTTGGGGACTGACTGTGGGGTCAGTGACCTTGGACCCGCACAATTGAGTACACAAGGAAGTAAGCTCTTATCATGATTTTGGGCTGTGTCAATAGCTTCTCATTTAACCTGTTTGGGACTTGATAGCTTCTCATTCAACCTATTTCAGACTTGATACTGTTTGTAGGAATGTAGCCCCTGGCAGTTCCCTAGTTAAAAGATGTGTATTTAAGATTGAGAACTGGAAATAAACTGGGCTACGGTCTTGGGCGACAGGCTTCTTAAGCTGTGGCTCCTGATTTGGGCTGTAGCCCTCCTGAACCCCATCTGTTTGCCTCTCTTCTAATTTTTCCTAGTCCTTGCCCCCTATTTCAGGAACCCCAATCTGCGAACCCTGGTTTGCTGCCGGTTGGCCCCGGCATCTGGCGCCCGAACAGGGACCCTGAAAATCTGGGACGAAGGTGAAGGACCCCTCCCTGTGGTGAGTAACACATCGTAGGACTATTAAGAGAAGATCTTAAGAGAGTGTTTAGTCAGGAGTAAAAATTATGGGTCAAGCTAATAGCCATGGGTTATTTCTACCGATCTTAACAGGCCTATTTGAAGCCCATGGAACGCGGGTGGAAAAAGGGGTGCTTCAGAGCTTCCTACAGTTTGTCGAGGAGGCATGCCCGAGGTCTATAGAGGAGGAATTCCAAAAAGCCTGGCAGCGGATAGGAAAAAGAATTCTAGATTATTATGATGTATATGGCCCCGAGAAGACCCCAATAGAGGCTGCTACTGTATGGAGTTTAGTAAGTGAATACATAGATCCTCTACATGAAAATGCTGAACTTAATCTTGAATTAAGGGAACTTTATGAGTTAAAGGACCCTTCTGAAGAACCTGAGGCTGAGCCATATGCCGCAGCCCAAGAGAGTCTAAGTGAGATCTTGCAAAGGGAACAACAACCAGTAGATATTGAGTATCAGAATTCAGGTCTGAATACCAAGGAGGAAAGTTATGATGAGTCATTGGAGGGCCGGGTGGCTACGATAGAGAAGAAGTTAGAAGAAATGCTACATCTTCTATCGAAAATGGGGACAGAGCAGAGAGCCCCCCCAGAAGTGGGAAAGAAATATGACCCTCAGGCCACTATGGTGTCTGATTCTAAACCTTACCCCTCACACCCACCGCCTCCGGCTGCAGCCTTACGGCCTCAATCCCTTTCTCAACCTTTAGGCAAGCCTAAAGGCCCTAGCAACAAGTCCCTTTTAACAGGCACTACAACCAGGCACAGTGCATCGCAATTAAACCTGACTCAGGCTGCTAGAGAGAGGGAAGGTATTTCAGGGCCTCGATGCTTCCCTAGTTTAGTTGATCATGATGAACAAGTATACCATCAGCCTGTTCCTGTTAAACTATTACAGGATTTAAAAAATGCCTGCTCCCAATATGGGCCAACTGCCCCTTTTACTCAAGTAATATTGGAGGCCGCGTGTGCTGGTATTGCATGCCCAAATGACTGGAAGCGGCTTGCCAGAGCATGCCTTAGTGCAGGAGAGTACTTATTATGGGAGACAGAGTTCACTGCACAGTGTCGAGCTAAAATTGAAACAAATAGGTCTAAGAACCTGCCTTACACTGTTGATCAGTTGTTAGGAGAGGGAACCTATAAAAACACCGAAGATCAATTGGGTTATGCAAAGGAGGCCTATTTACAAATAAATGCTGCGGCGAGAGAGGCTTGGAAAAAGTTACGCAATTCCAATCGTACAAAAAATCTAGTAGAAGTTAAACAGGGACCGAATGAACCTTATCTAGAATTTTTGTCTCGATTAATGGAGACTGCAGACTGCCTAGTACAAGATGAGAATGCAAGGGAGAGTATAGTTAGACACATAGCCTATGAAAATGCCAACGCCGCCTGTCAGGCGGCTATCAGACCCCATAGGAATAAGGGAGGAATCACAGACTTTATTTCACTGTGTGCTGATATTGGACCCTCCCATGTACAAGGCCTTACTTTAGCCGCCGCTCCTCAAGGAAAGACTGTTAGTGAGTCTCTAAAATATAGAGGTCAGCGGCATTCTCGGGATGCTAGACCCCCAGGGCGTTGCTTTTCTTGTGGACAAATAGGACATTGGATGACGCAATGCCCACGCCAGGCCAGGCAAAAGAGAGAAAAATCACCTGGCACATGTCCACGCTGTGGTAAAGGGAAGCACTGGGCTAAAGATTGCAGGTCAAGAACAGATCGCAATGGCCGCCCGCTTTTGGGAAACTGGAGAGGGGGCCAGCCCCTGGCCCCGCAAAACCATGGGGCAGTCCCTCCCTCTTCTCGGCCACAAGTGCATCTTCTAACAACCCCCCAAGATCAGTCTCCAGCCTCCTCCGTGCCACCCCAGGAAGTGCAGGATTGGACCTCTGTTCCTCCACCTGCTCAGTATTGACCCCAGAGATGGGGACACAAGCTCTCCCCACGGGGGTCTTCGGTCCCCTTCCCCCAGGAGTGGCTGGATTGCTGTTAGGGCGAAGTAGCTCAGCCCTTAAAGGGATACAGATTACACCTGGCAAAATTGACCAGGATTTTACTGGAGAAATCAAAGTTATGGCCTCTGCCCCGAAACACGTGGTATCGATCCCAGCCGGTCAAAAATTGGCACAACTAATACTCGTCCCTTTACCCCCCGGGGAGACTGCTAATTCCCCATGTGGACAGACAGGATTTAGATCTTCTGATATCTATTGGGTACAAGGCATAAAACAAGAGAGGCCTGAGATGACTATATTTATACAAGAAAAGCCCTTTAAAGGAATATTAGACACTGGAGCAGATGTGTCTGTGATATCTAAAAAACATTGGCCAGCCCAATGGCCCCTGACAACCTCTATGACTTCCCTACAGGGGGTTGGGCAAGCAACTGACCCACAGCAGAGCAGTGCGATCCTTGTTTGGAGAGATGAGGGAGGGCACTCTGGTCATTTTCAGCCATTTGTCCTGGATCATCTGCCAATTAATTTATGGGGTCGTGATATCATGGAAAAAATGGGAGTGTATATGTTTAGTCCTAGTGCTGCGGTCACTAAGCAGTTACTTGATCAAGGCCTCCTCCCCTTTAGGGAACTAGGCCGAGCAGCACAGGGGGAGCTAGAGCCACTCCAACCCCAGTCTCACCCTACGAGACAAGGATTAGGGTATCCCTTGACGGGAGCTGTCGTTTGCCCTCCCCCTCATGCTGATCACATAAATTGGCTCTCTGAACAACCGGTATGGGTTGAACAGTGGCCTCTTTCACTAGAAAAGTTCATTGCAGTACAGCAGCTGGTACAGGAACAGCTGGACTTGGGGCATGTGGCCCCTTCTAACTCTCCATGGAATTCTCCAATTTTTGTTATAAAGAAAAAGTCAGGTAAATGGAGGCTGTTACAGGATTTGAGAAAAATAAATGCCACAATGGAACTGATGGGGGCCCTACAGCCTGGCTTGCCTTCACCCATGGCAATCCCAAAGGATACTTATAAGATTATTATAGATTTGAAGGATTGTTTCTATACTATACCCCTGGCGCCTCAAGACTGTAAGCGCTTTGCCTTCAGCGTCCCCTCTGTTAATTTTAAAGAACCCATGAAGCGATATCACTGACTTGTGCTCCCACAGGGCATGGCAAATAGCCCAACTTTATGTCAAAGTTTTGTAGCTAGAGCCATTTCTTCCACTCGTGAAAAATTTTCTTCTGTTTATATTGTTCATTATATGGATGACATCTTGTTGGCTTGTTCTGACCCTATCGTCGTACGACAAGCCTTTGGACAACTAAAGCAAGATCTGAGCCTCTTTGGCCTTATAATAGCAGCTGAAAAGGTTCAGGAACACCCCCCTTTTACATATCTAGGCCATATATTAGGCCCACACTATTTTAAAACCCAAAAAATACAATTAAAAACTTCACACTTAAGAACTCTTCATGATTTTCAGCAATTCTTAGGAGATATAAATTGGCTTCGGCCTTATCTAAAGCTCTCCACAGGAGAGTTAAAACCCCTTTTTGATCTCTTAAAAGGAGATACCAACCCTACATCCTTGCGCGAATTAAATCCTGACGCCAAGAGGGCCATCCAAATTGTAGAAAAGGCAATTTCCCAGCAACAAATGACCTATTGTGACTATTCTAAACCCTGGGGAGTTTACATTTTAGCTACTTCTCACTCCCCAACTGCTGTATTGTGGCAGGATGGCCCACTTTTATGGCTTTATCTACCATCAACACCCGGCAAAGTGCTGACCCCCTACTACGAATTTGTAGCTAATTTGATACATATGTGCCGAGTGGATTCCCGTAAATATTTAGGTCAGGAACCTCATTTTATCTGTGTCCCATATAATCTACAACAACAAGATTGGCTATTCGCCCATTGTGATTCTTGGGCCATTGCTTGGGCCAATTATACGGGGAAAATTTTGCATCACTACCCGTCTAACAAACTTCTCCAATTTGCTGCGTGTCATACGTTTCTATTTCCTTCCATAGTACAGGCCTCGCCTTTATCTTCTGCTGCTTTGGTATTTACAGATGGATCCTCTAATGGAAAGGCTGCTTTGACCATTAATGGGAAAACTCAATCTTGGGTTACGGGTTTTTCCTCCGCCCAAGAGGTGGAATTAGAGGCTGTTTTACAAGCACTCGTCCTGTTACAAGACGAGCCCTTTAACTTATACTCAGACAGTCAATATGTAATTCGTGCTCTTCAAGTCATAGAAACTGTTCCCTTTATTGGAACTACTAACTCCAATATTCAGACCCAATTTCGCCAAGTACAAACTTTGCTTTGTTCTCGCAACCACCCCTGTTTTTTTGGCTTTGTTCGAGCTCACACTAATCTTCCTGGCCCTTTAAGTGAGGGCAATGCAGTTACTGACTCAGCCACCAGAGTTTACTTAACTCAGGTTGAACTTGCTAAGCAGTCACATGCCATCCATCATCAAAACAGCCGAGCCTTGCGGCGACAGTTTAAATTATCTAGAGAAGCGGCACGTCAAATAGTTAAGACTTGCTCCAACTGTGTCCCTTTTTCACCAGCCCCCCATTTAGGTATAAATCCACGAGGACTGCTTTCTAATCACATTTGGCAGATGGATGTCACACATGTTCCTTCATTTGGCCGATTAAAATATGTCCATGTTACTGTAGATACTTATTCTAATTTTATCTTGGCCACCCCCCTTGCTGGGGAAGCCACTAAACATTGTATCTCTCACTGCATTCGATGCTTTGCTGAGATGGGGATTCCCTCGCAAATAAAAACAGATAATGGCCCTGGCTATGCAAGCTGAGCATTTCAATCCTTCTGCCATTCCTATAATATCACTCATATTACAGGCATTCCTTACAATCCTCAAGGTCAAGGCATTGTGGAGAGAGCTAATGGATTATTAAAACATCAAATTGCTAAAATACAGAAAGGAGAGTCATATCCCGCTACCCCTGTGAATATACTTAATCATGCTTTATTTGTTTTAAATTTTTTGAATTTGGATTCAAATAATTTATCTGCTGCTCAGCGATTCTGGGAAAAAAGAGCGCAGCGTCCCTTTGCCTTAGTAAAGTGGAAGGATCCCCTAACTGGTGCTTGGCATGGACCCGATCCTGTTCTAACCTGGGGTCGAGGGCATGTATGTGTTTTTTCACAAGGAGAAAATGACGCCCGCTGGCTGCCTGAACGCTGCGTTCGGATCGTGGAGAGTGACAGTGGCCATCCAAGCAGCGACTCACTGGGCCTACACCCCCAACCCTCCAGTGGTGCATCCTGCGACGTGGGAAGGACCTGAGTTATTTGTGCATGTCAATTGGGACTGCTACTGATCCACTTGTTCCACACATTCATATGAGCTGTGTTTCTCCCCCTTTTACTATTATGTAGGGACCTTTTAACATATTCATTGACTCTACACAATTTAATATGTGACATTATTTTGTCTTTACCATCCCTCTTCTTAATAACCTTTTTGTAAAAGATGCCCAGGTGAAAAGCAAAGGCCTCCAGAGGTAAGTAGAGGTCGGCCGACCCCCTTGTATGTCTGCGTTTTATTTTATTTTATTTTTGTTTGTTTGTTTGAAAAGGTGCACTGTGGGCCTAAAACAGAGGCCTGGGTGGTCAAGGGACGCCTTGACCCCCCCCTCCCCTTCTGAGTTTCTTGTCGATAACAAGGCTTACCTGAGAGTCCCACCAGCAAGACATGTCTAAATCTAAAAATAACTGTTTGGTGAAAACATTCATTTGAGCTCATGTTTTTTGTGTTAAGTGTATCTGATTGAGTCCAATTTTCTTGTTATATGTCAATGTCTGATTATTTAAAAGTCTCCGTTTCTCTGTCTTGTTCATGTTACATGTTTTTCCTTGTCCAGTTTTGTCTTTAAAATTGGTACCATTTCTAAGTATGGATCCTTATGGGTTTTCTGTGCATACTCAAGCACACATCCTTGTTATTTTTTTGAACATTTCTGGGCCTAGCATGGCCGCTCCCCCATGTCTGCAGTTGTAACAAGCCCTGGAAAAATAAATTCCAGCTAAGTTGCCTTGCAAAAAGTTTTGTTTTGAACTTGGTTCTCATCTGTAAGAGTAAAATTGGCAAAACTCTCTTGACACAAACTTCCGGAAATTGAACGGCCGATATTAATTTTGCGCGCTTTATGATCTTTGAGTATGAATGTGTGTGAATGAGTGAGTGAACATGTTCAGGGTTAAATTGTCAGCATGCTGTATAAAACAATGGATAAATTTATACTTAAAGACAATTGGGTAAATCTAAGCTTAAAACTTCAACAAAAATATTAGGTTTGAATGTTTACTATGCCTCAAAGGATTATTGCATTGTCTTAAAGAAAAACTGGTAAATATTATTCTAGATCCTGAAATCTGCATTTTATTGTAAGGCATACAGCTGTTTACACTGTAAACATTGTATCCTGTTTAGCACAGAGGTATTAGGGAATTTGGGATTTATTACCTTAAGTTAAAATTTGGAGACATGTATTAGAGATTTAAATGTAAAATTGTTCATTAACGTCAGAAACTTTGTCTGTCTGTCTTTTCTTGCAAACTGACACTAGAAATCTAATGGTAAAATGTGAATAATGTGATTAGTATTTTAAAGGAATGTTTAAAGGTTTATCTCTGTATGATTCGGTTTCATGTTACTGGATTGCTTCTAAAAAGAGGCCTGAAGGCAAAGGGCGTTCCTTGAGCCCAAGGAGACCTGGAGAAAAGGGAGTGCCTTGAGCCCTTAAAGGTTTTTCAAATGCAAATGAACACTAAAATGTTAAGTGTTTAAGTTTAAAAAGTGTAAACGTTTTAAAGAACATTAGAATTGGGTTTCTGAATAATATTTGAAAGTGAAGTTGTCTTAAATGTTTTAAGAAAGAGAAAAAGGGAAAATCAGGACTACCAAAATAACTTCCAGCTAGCCCATGGAGAAGTACAGCAATCCTTATTCAGATGTAACTTTGGCTTTTACCAGGTTCTAGGTAAGCTCATGCTTAGAGACTATTTCTGTGTTGACCACCTTGTTGCTTTAATTGGAGTAACGTGGCCTTTTGTAGGACTCACTGATCTGAAAACTGCAGTTCTGAGCCAACCCCGGGCAAAGCAAAGTCCCTGTGAGACTGTGGTGTCTAATCTGGCAGCAGAGTGCTAATTGAGGCAGAGTTGCTTTGGAGCTCAAAGTGGCAGAGTGCTAGCCTTGAGCTGGAGAGCTGAGGGACAGTACCCAGACCCCGAGTTCAAGTCCAGCAACCAAGCAAGTGAAATGCCCATGGGATGTTTATCCCTGTGTGGAGAGACACTACTGGGACTATGAAGTATCCAGATGCAGAAAGCCTCTGCGGTGATGGCAGAGATGGTGTCAGATCCTAGAGTCACTCGTGCTTGGCCATTCAATATTATTCAGAGCCGGGAGGTCATAGAATAGTTTGTAAGCATGCCTTACTAATGCCCATGCCTTTCATAACTGGGCAGGAACTTGTCAATCATCTGTGATAGTGGTAGTTTAAAGTTCTAACTGAGTAAAGTTTGATTTGACCCCAGCCACAAATTCAGGAAAGTTTGTGGATCTGACAACTAAAGCATTGTTTAAGGTTGCAGAGATTTAGTTCCCCAGACAATCAGGAAAATGCCTTGAACCTGGTGCGCTGGCCAGCACGGGTCTACTTCTGCACGGGCATGATTTTCAACACCTCGTCCTTGAGAGACGCCCCCAGGAAGAAGTCGATGATCTCAGACTCCTTGTTGGGAAGGGAGAAACAGATCTCCTCCAAAGACTTGATCTTCATGTCCTTAACCAGGCGGCCCAGCTTGGTGATGGGGATCCATTCCTTGTCTTCGGCTTTGCCTCCGCGAGCCCCGCGGCCACACCCCGGCCTCTCCCAGGACCGCGACCTCGGCCCCGGAGGCCACTACCGAAGCCTCCTCGGAAGCCGCCGCGGCCTCCGGGCCCTCCCGCTGCACCGGCGTCGTCCGCCATTTGGTGTCTTCCCGGAGAAGAGAATTAGACCAAGGGACCAAAGTCATTTTTGGAAAATGTGACAGGATAATTAGGGGTATAGAAAAGAGTAAAAATTGCACTTGTGTTTCTTTTAAAATAAAGACGGGGGAGATGTTGGGGACTGACTGTGGGGTCAGTGACCTTGGACCCACACAATTGAGTACACAAGGAAGTAAGCTCTTATCATGATTTTGGGCTGTGTCAATAGCTTCTCATTTAACCTGTTTGGGACTTGATAGCTTCTCATTCAACCTATTTCAGACTTGATACTGTTTGTACGAATGTAGCCCCTGGCAGTTCCCTAGTTAAAAGATGTGTATTTAAGATTGAGAACTGGAAATAAACTGGGCTACGGTCTTGGGCGACAGGCTTCTTAAGCTGCGGCTCCTGATTTGGGCTTTAGCCCTCCTGAACCCCATCTGTTTGTCTCTCTTCTAATTTTTCCTAGTCCTTGCCCCCTATTTCAGGAACCCCAATCTGCGAACCCTGGTTTGCTGCCGGTTGGCCCCGGCACAGTCTTATTCCATCCATCTCACCATGGTCATCTAAAACACCCTGCTGCATGCCTGAAGTCACAAGGAACGTTCTCAACGCCATGAGAAGCCCCCTTAAGCTCTGCCTCAGATATGCCCAGCCCCCATCCCACTTCCACATGAGCATTTGTTTAGGAGAAATTTCCTGAGTACATCATCATGTTTTCCTCACCATTCAAATTTCATCTTTGGAGTCATTTCTCCCAGACAAAGAGGAACATGATCCATGGTTTGATAGCAGCTCCAGCTTCATAGTACCAGCCACCAACACCCCCCATTACCCTGCCAGACACCTGAATTCAAGAACAATGTTTTCACTACCCCTGACTCTTATCAAATGTTTTAACTTATACAGTGCATTAAAATAATTTTACTAAATGGAATAAACACATGGCATCAAGCTTCAGAAGCTTTGCACCTGAACTTTTAGTGAATCACAGACACACCAGCATTTCTGTAGCCAACAGAAATCTTAGCTTTGAGATTTCAGCATTCCTGGTATCCAAGTTTGGATGTACTTACACTGCCCTTAATGGGGCACTTCAATCACACAATCCCACAACAATCAATGTCATTTGACATTCACTGGTAGGTGGTGCTAGGAAAAAGACTGATGTGCCAACTCCATGCTGGCTTGACCTATGCCATCTTCAAACCTGGAGCAAGTGGGGCTCCTCTCTCCATGTCATCTTTTGTGTACTACCCCAGGAGGACCTTTACCTTGAGACAAAATTATGAAGACTATCTCTACCAGCAAAGATTCCAGTGAGATGTGCCTACATGGATAAAGCTAAAATCTCACTAAAGTGAGGTTGTTGGCAGTGCTGGAGCCTGAACTCAGGGCCTGGGCACTAAGCATTTGTACTCAAGACTAGCCCTTTACCACTTGAGCCCAAATTCCATTCCCAGCTGTTTTTATTTTTGGTAGTAAGAATCTATCAGACTTTCCTGTTCTAGGTGACTTGGAACTTCCATACTCAGAACTCAGCCTCCTGACCAGCCTGGATAAAAAGTGTGGATCAGCCATGCGCCACACCTGAGGACTTTTGCCAGCACATTTTTTCCCAAAAATTAGAAGAGGAAGATGTGGGAGGGTTGGGCTCATCCTGCCCTGCATATGAAGGAGAGCATCAGCGCCTGAACTTCATTCCCTCTTGTAGGCTGCTGGAGGAAAAGGAAGCAAATAGGCACAGGCTGGCAGCAGATGCCACAGAACAACTTGTGACCAAGACTCCCAGAGCAGACCTCAGAATCGATGACAGAGTTGGATCTACCCAGTAACAGAGGCAGTGGTGACACCTGAAACTGCGCGTTTGAGACTTTGCTGCTAGTAAACAGGGCCACCTATGTCTCAATGAGAAAGGTGAGATTTTGGTGGAGAAGTTGAGATTAAACATTATGTATCATGCCAGAAGACAGACTATAAGGGGTCTTTTATTATTCCAAGTGAAATTTTGGATTCCTCTTCTGTTTCTTTAAAGAATGACATTGGGATATTGATGAATATTGCACTGAATTTGTAGATAGTCCTTATCAAGATTGCCATTTTTACAATATTACTTCTTCCAAACCAAGAGCATAGGTTTTTGCATTTCCTCAGTTCTGCGTTAATGTCCTTCTCCAGAGTTTATAGTTCCATCAAAAAGGTGCTTTACATTCTAAGTTAATTCCTAGGTATTTTATTTTCTTTGATAGCAAAATGAGTTGCTATCCTGATTCTTGCCTCATTCCTCTCATTTGTTGACATATAGGAAGGCAGTTGACATTGAGGGTTAATTTTATACCCTGCTACCTTACCAAAGGTTTATATCAGCTCAAGCAGCTTTGGAGTAGACTCTATAGGGTTCTTTAAATACAGAATCATGTCATCTGTAAGGAGAGAAAGTTTCAGTTCCTCTTTCCCTTTTCCTCCTCACTCCAGTTAGAATGGCCAAGATCCAGAAATCTAATAACGTATGCTGGAGGGGATGTGCCCAGGAGGGATCACTACTACACTGCTGGTGGGATTGCAAACTCGTTCAACCACTATGGAAAGCACTATGGCAGTATCCCAAAAAGACTAAACATAGAGCTCCCCTGTGATCCAGTAATTTCACTACTTGCCAATCGTCCAGATAGGACATATTAATTCACTAGAACAATAACATTTATCACTGCATTATTTACTATAGCAAAGGTATGGAACCAACCCAAATGCCCGTCAGTTGATGAGTAGATCAAATATGGTATTTTTACACAATGGAATTCTGTGCTTCTGTCAGAAAGAATGACATAGACGAATTTGTAAGGAAATAGAAAGACTGTAAAGTTTAGAAATTAGTTTGTGTCTCCTTCTCTCTCTCCTTCTCTATCTCTGTAAAATTTAGAAGTTCCTGTTTCTCACTCTTTTCTCTCTTTCTCTCTCTCTTTCTGTCTCTCTTTCTGTCTCTCTCTTTCTGTCTCTCTCTTTCTGTCTGTCTCTCTCTCTCCCTCTCCTCTCTCTCTCTCTCTCTCTCTCTCTCTCTCTCTCTCTCTCTCTCTCTCTCTCTCTCTCTCTCTCTCTCTCTCCAAACCTTAGGCTTGAACTCAGGGCCTGAGCTACTTTTGCTCAAGGTTAGCACTCTACCATTTGAACCACAGTGCTGCTTCTGGCTTGCTCTTTTCACGTAGTATTGAGGAATCTAACCCAGTCCTTCATCCTTGATAGGTTAGCACTCTACCACTAAGCCACACAGTCAGCTTTTAGAGGTTCCTGACAAAGGTTTTCCTACATGCTATTATTTCTTCTGTGAGTGCTCTTAATGCTTGCTGACGGTTGACTTTGTTTAGAAGACTTACCCTAATGCTCCCATATACAGAGATTCTATATATAGCTAAATGTTTTTCATTACTCAGAATTTCTCTATTGTGTATGTTCTGAAATGTACTGAAGACTGACTTCTGATTAAAAGTCATTGCACATTTGTTCTATTCATTAGTTTTCTTTTCTTCTATGGGAATCAGGTTTGTGATGAACACAGAAGTATGCCTTCCAGGTCAAACACTTTCCACATTTGTAATATTCATAAGGTTTTTCTCTCCTATGTGCATTTTATACTTAGTCATGCGTTCATGATGGATTTTTCATATTCTTATATTCATACGATTTTTATCCTGTGTCTGTGTGGTATCATGCAAACTCAACTATGAGTTCTTCAAAAAAATTTCCCTTTCATTTTATTCATAGGATTCTATCCTGTGGGTGTTTAGTGATAAATCTTGACTTGTGCCTTCTGGGGAAAAGACTGAACATTTGCTACATTCATTAAGGGTTTTATCTTGTGTTGGTTCTGTGACACAAGCTGAGTTTTCTTCCACAGACTAAAAAGTCTTTCCTATTTATTACATTGCTAAGGCTTCTCATATGTGTGAACTCTCTTACGCTTCCTGAAGGATGAATACTGCACGAAAGACTTTCAACTTTGGTTATATTCCTAAGGTTTCTAATATGTGTGAATTCTGTTATGCCTCCTGTAATGTGACTTCCATCTGAAGGTCTTACCACATTTGATGCACTCGTACAGTTTCTCTCCTGTGTGTGTTCTCTGATGCAATTTGAGGGAAGACTTCCATTTGAAAGACATTCCACATCGGTTACATTCATAAGGTTTTTCTCCTGTTTGAATTGTCTTATGCATGTTGAGGTTTGGCTTCTGTGAAGGACTTTCCCCATATGTTACACTCATAAGGTGTTTCTCCTGAGTATATTCTCTGATGAACATGGAGTTTTACCTTCCATTTGAAAGACTTTCCGCATTCACTACATGCATAAGTTTTCTCTCCTGTGTGTGTTCTATTATGCCCATCAAGATATGACTTCCACTTGAAGGTCTTTCCACATTTGTTGCACACATAAGGTTTCTCTCCTGTGTGTGTTCTTTGATGCAATTTGAGGGAAGATTTCTGTCTGAAAGACTTTACACATTGGTTACATTCATAAGGTTTCACTCCTGTGTTTATTCTCTGATGAACACGAAGTTTTCCCTTCCCTTGGAAAGACTTTCCACATTCATTACACTTATAAGATTTCTCTCCTGTGTGTGTTATTTGATGAACTCGAAGGTGTATCTTCTGGGTGAAAGACTTTTCACATTTGTTACATTCATAAGGTTTCTCTTGTGTGTGTCTTCTCGGGTGCAAAGTGAGGTATGATTTCAGTCTAAAAGTCTTCCCACATTTATCCCATTCATAAGATTTCTCTTCTGTGTGAGATCTCTGATGTGTGCTGAGAGCTGAATTCTGGGCAGAAATTTTATTACGTTCCTCATATTCATAAGGTTTGTCTTCTCTTGGAGATCGAGGTTGGAGCGTCAGGTCTGACTCCTCAGAAATTAATTTTCACAATTGATGTACGCATCACATATCTCAGGATATTTGCTCTGAGGTATTGTAAGGCATATTTCATTACTGAAAGATTTCTCACATTCACTACATATATGAGGAGTCTCTCCTGTGTACATTTTCGGATGTGTAGTGATGGTCGGTGTTAAGTAGAATATTTTTCATCACACAGTACATTTAGCAGTTTTCCTCCCTCCCTGAAGAATTTCTTGGGCAGGGAGAACAGAATTATGATACTGCAGATCTTTTGGACTGTCACAATCATGAATAAAATGCTCTGAATATCCGATGGATTTTTTAAGAACAGGAGACATACGAGATCTATTTGCAGCATGCATCTCATCAGGCTTAGGAGACAGAAGCATGTTCTGACACTTAATGAACTCCTCAGTCCTCACCCCTAAGTTGTTACCGTTATTACTAATCAGCTCTGGATTATGTGTAGAGCTCAAATTTAAAGTTGTTGCAAATCTCACGTTTTCCTCCACTTCGATACTACTTGCAACTGCTACTTCACAAAGACATTCATGTGGACTTTCCTGGCAGGTCTTGAACACATTTTCCATTACCTGGACCTCTAAAATGAGTCATAGAAAAAAAGACACAAACATACATGAGATACAAATATTCCTTACTGTAAAGGTAATGACTTTACTTTCCCATCCTAAGTGTTAGATATTTTAAAATATAAAAGTGGAAATTGATTTGTGAGAAATATATGCTTTTCTCCCTAACCTATTAAGAAAATGATATTTTACAATGACCAATAATGTTTTTCTGTGTTTTAGTTCTCTTTTTATATCACAGGAAATATTTATTGAAATTACCCATCTATCTATTGCTACAGTTTTAAGCTGAATACCACCTATAATATACCTGAAGCTGTTTTTTTTTCAAATACTGTTTTGTTTATACATTGAGGAATAGCTGCCTTTCTTTTATTTTTAAGAAATACTCTAAATATTGTGCTGTTTTGCATTTTTTAAAACTTTCTTTTCTTTTCTTTTCTTTTTTTTGTAGTTCATAGGCCTCGGCCCTGTCCCTGAACACTTCAGCAGAAGTCTATAACCCCTATCCTTGAGCTACAGCCCCACTTCCTGTTTTCTAGAGTTAACTACAGATAAGAGTCTCAGGTCCTGAGTAGCAGATAGGATTACCTTACCCAGTTTCAATGCTGTTTGCTTATTAACCATTAAGTGAGGAACACGAATTTTTTCTAGATTCAGCGGCCACAAGTTTGGTTTATATGTCTGTTTGCCTTTGATCCAAGCAAGAACGATTCTTGAGAGTAAGGTCTTACACCTATATCCCTTCAGTTACAACTTCTCACTAAAGTCTCAATTTAGGTATTTGTGGGAATTTTGAAATTTGTTTCTTTCCATTTGAAGTCTTATAAAAATTCCTTTTCTAACACTCCTGTCCCTCAGAACCATGGAAGACCAGAAAATCCCCAGCTCATTGTCTAATTTTCTTATGTTGATTGAAACTTTGTTGTTTTATTTCCTTCCATTCCTGGGTTTGAACTTAGGACCTAACCACTGTCCCTGGGTTTTCTCAAGACTAGAACCCTACCAAAGAATTCATTACTTCTGGCTTTTTCTATGTATGTTGTAATAAGGAATAAAACCTGTGTCTTTGTGTAGGCTAGGCAAGCACTCTACCACTAGGCTCAATTTCTGGTGGAAACGTCTGGTTTTGAATACCAGTCTCTTCCTACCAGCATAAAGATATTATCCTTATCAGAGAATAATGCCCTGACTTATTCATTGTTTGCTCAATCATTTATAGTCTTAGTTTTAAAGAAATGAAATATCATTCTTTCTTTCTTTCGTTCTTTCTTTCTTTCTTCATTTCCTTCCTTCCCTCTTTCTTCCCTCTTTCTTCTTTCTTTCTTTCTTTCGCTTTTTCTTTCTTTCTTTCTTCATTTCCTTCCTTCCCTCTTTCTTCCCTCTTTCTTCTTTCTTTCTTTCTTTCGCTTTTTCTTTCTTTCTTTCTTTCTTTCTTTCTTTCTTTCTTTCTTTCTTTCTTTCTTTCTTTCCTTCTTTCTTTCTTGTTTTGCGGTCATGGGACTTGAATTCTAGACCTGGCTGTTCTTCCTGAGCTCTTCAGCTCAAGGCTACTGCCCTATGTCTTTAGATTCAACCCCACTTCCCATTTTCTATTGGTTCATTGGAGAGAAGAGTCTAAGGTGTTTTTGTGATAGGTCAGTCTTTGAACCTTGATCCTCAGATCTCAGCCTCCTAAGTAGCTAGGATTACAGGCATGAGCCACGGGCTCATGGCTTTCTCATTTTATTTTGTTTCACAGTGATTTCTACAGAGAAATCTAACTTTAACTCTACTGCCACATAGAATTCATCATATCACCCTATGATTCTTGGTGCCGGGGGTTTGGGCTAGCATGCACAAAGACCTGGTTCAGTTCCTTGGTACTACATACAAAGAAAAAGCCAGAAGTGGTGCTATGACTCAAGAAGTAGAGAGCTAGCCTTGAGAAAACCCAAGGACCATGCTCAGGCCCTGAGACCAGGCATAGGATTGGGAAAAGAAAATGATTCTTGATTCATTCACAAAGAATTCCATAGGTTCCACACAGGATTTAGGGTTACTAAGAATATTATTGCTCAGTACATCACAACATGAACTTACCAATGGGGCTCAGGCTCCAACATCAATATGAAGATGCATTCACTCACCTGTGATATTCTTGTCAGAGGAATTTCCTATCCAGAGTTCTGCACAGTGCTCTAGCTTGTCAATTAATACAGGTTTGGGAACACAGGGCCCTGTAAATTAGAAAGAGTAGAGAATTATTGCTTATGCTGTGTCATCATTGCTTTAAGTTCGCAGACATCCTACTCACAAGTTATCTATTAAATCTTTTCTCTCATTTCTCACTGGCTCCATGGTTGACTTTTCCCCAGCTCTGGATTCATTTTGTATGGCATAAACTTAGCTGTCTTGTTCAAGGCTAGAAAAATACCAGTTTGAGTCCCAGCTCCACTTACATGCATAGGTCTTCATGCATGCTAGGCAAGCACTCAACCACAAAGTCAAACTCTTGACACTCCACTAACATTTTTGAGGGGTTACTTGGAGTTATAGAGTTTCATGGCAATTTTTATGCCATGGCTGGCTTCAAATTAGAATTCTTAGATTTCTTCCTCCTGAATATTTTAAGATTACAGGCATGAAACATTGCACCTAGTGCCAGGTTTCCATTATAAACTCACTGTTTAGTGATTTGTAGATCCTATTTCCAATAATGATATATATTCTATTCTGGATGGTTTATCCACTTACAATTACTGTGTAAGTTTGGAATGTCGTCTCCATTAGAGGAAACATAATTTAGAACTGTTGTCAAAGTATCCTGAAGGTATCCTGAAGAATGAGTACAAAATTACCTTAGGTTTTCTTTAGAAAGTAATGATACTTCTCAGGGCCTGGAATCTTTCATTTAAATAGTATTGAAAGTTTGATAAACATTCACGTATCTGCAAAATAACAAGGCACTTGGCCTTGCAAGTGAATTTGACTTTTGCTCATCTAAGGACACCAGGTTGCTGTAGGTCTCCAGCATTACATCTCTGTACAGGGTCCTCTGAGCATTGTCCAGATGCTGCCACTCCTCCCAGCTGAAATCCACAGCTACATCATCAAATGACACCAGCTTCTGGAATGGCACATTTTCATCAAGTAATTAGCACTGATTTATAAACACACCATGTCTGGAATTTTATTCTTTTTTTTGTTGGAATTGTATTCCTTTACTTAAATGTTTAGACTTACATGAAATATTGACCTGAAAAGCTTAGGGATGGTGCCTAGGCCCAGAGTTCAAGTCCCAAGACCCACAAAAAAATAAAAAGGCAAGCCAGGTGTTGGTGGCTCACGCCTGTCATCCTCGCTACTCAGGAGACTGAGATCTGAGGACCATGGTTTCAAAGCCAGCCTGGCACAAAATTCCATGAGACTCCCTTCCAATTACCCACCATAAAATGTTTAATGGCTTGTGGCATATCATGGTAGAGCAATTGTGGTATCGACAAAAATAAGTCGGGGGAGTAAATTTAGGTTATAAATGGAATTACTCCATTGAAAAGGAACTACATTATATGATGACATATGCTGATGCTGAGAGAATATTGCAAAATCTTAGGGTATCAAGTAATAATACTGTGAAGTATACCCAGAATGTTAATGTTCTATGTCTGGCATAATAATCACTTGGGGAAGAAACTTTTTTTTCTTTTTTTTGGCTGGGGGATTTGTAAGGCTTGAACTCTGGGCCTGGGCACTGTTCCTGAGCTCTTCAACTCAAGTCTATCACCCTACCTATGAAGCCTAGTGCCATTTCCCATATTCTAGTGGTTAACTGTAGATGAGAGTCTCATAGACTTTCTAATGCCCAGGCTGGCTTTGAACCAAATCTTTAGATATCAGCCTGATATCTGAGTAGCTAGGATTACAGGTAGAAGTCACTGCACCTGGCAAGAAATTTATTTCTTGCTGTTTTATACTACAAATTTACTGTATGTTTTACTTTTTCAAAAAGACTGAGGATGACCTTTGTTCTGTATATAATGGGAAGAGGGGTAGGGAGCTGTGAGCAGAAGAACTGAGGGGCAATACTCAGGGTAGGACAATAGCCTTCAACTAAAGAGCTCACGGCCCAAGTTCCAAGCCCCATGACTTTCCCCACTACCCCACAAAAAAAGGGAAAAAAATTGGAGACTGGAGAGGATTTTCTAAAAAGAATATATAGAAATACTAGTTCAAAATGTAGAAAGAAGTTCAATATTAACAGTCATGAGAAAAATTAAAATTACAATGACATCATTACTTTAAGTATATTAATATAAATATAGTTTTAAACAAAAAGATCCACATACACACACACAAACACACACACACACACACACACACACGCATACAAAAAAACAACTTTCAAAGTCTAACTATTACTGGGAAGGTAGTGAGAAGAAGTAGAACTTTGGAATAGTTCTGCAAGGAATATAAAACAATCAAAAATTGCGTGGAGAGTGCTAAAAAAGTACTAAATATAGAATTACATACAAATATGGTCCAACACTTCTATTTCTAGATTTGTACCTAATGGAAGAGAAAGCAGAGACTAGAACAAATATGTGGAGAATCCATTCACAACTATTAATAATAATCCAAAGATAGAAATATGCAAAACAATGCATTGAAAAGGAAGAACATTTTACTATATTTTACAGATGAATCTTGATTACAGTAAACTAAAAATACAGCAGTCATAAAGGAAGAGCTAGGGTATGTTTTCCCTTCCAGAGCTTCCAAGGATCAACAAACCCTTAGAGCCAAAAAGCACGATGGTTCCAGAGAATGGAGTAGAGAGGAACAGGAGCTGAATGTTTAATGATTATACATGGAAGATGAAAATTGCTCTAGATGGGTAGAATGAAGAGAGAACTGTACCCTAAACAATGGTTATGTAGCCACACAGGATGGGACACACCTATACTTCCTGATCTTGGGAAACTCAAGAAGGATTTCTAGCCATCCTGGATGCATGGAAAGATCTATCATAAAAACTAATGTGGAGGGGCTGGGAGTTTGGCATAGTTGTAGAGTGCTTGTATGAAGACGAAGGTTCAATTTCGCAGTACCACATACACAGAAAAAACCAGAAGTAGTGCTGTGGCTCAAGTAGAAGATCACTAGGCTTGAGGAAAGCTGAAGGACAGTGCTTAAACCGAGTTTAAAAAAAAACCCAGAAAGCTGAGCATGATGGGGTGGTGGCTCACTTCTATAATCCTAGCTACTCAGGAGGCTGAGATCTGAGGATCAAGGTTTAAAGCCATCCTGGCACAAAAAGATCTGAGACACTTATCTCCAATTTACCTTTAGAAAATGGGAAGTGGGGCTTGGCTCCAGGGTAAGGTGGTAGCCTGGAGCTGAGGAGCTAAAGAATAGTGCCCAGGCTGAGTTCAAGGTCTATGACCCACCAAAAAAAACCCAAAAAACAAAAAATAAGATGGAAAAAATTGGATTCTGTGAATTTTATCAGGCATATAAATGTCTTTTTTTACGGTTGAAATAACAAATTGTTTGGAAAAAAGTTTTTACCTAGAAATGTACACTACAAATGGAATTAACAACAAACACAAAATATGCAAAAGATACAAATTATCACAATATGGGTATCCTGCTTCAGTATCTTTCACTGACTCCTGTTCAAATGAGTCACATATTCTGAATCATTTCTCCCAGTCGATATATGCAACAAGTGTTAGCTTGTACTGTACTTCTTGGGAAATCAAAATGTGTGTTAGATTTTGTCAACAGTGATATTGCAAATATAAATCCCTACTCATTGCATTATTTAATATCAATGCCGGAATCAAACTTACACTGGCAGAATCTTCAATCTTTTGAGAATCGTCAAAAGGGTGTGTAAATATTTAGGATCGTTATGTCTTCCTGGAGGAAAGATCCCTTTAGTAGTATGTAGTAACCTTCTTTGTCTTTTCTTACTAATTTTAGTTTGAAGTCTATTCTTATGGTCCTTAGACGGTATGCTGTTTAGGTGCCATTTCTTTCCCTATGTTGCATTTATTTTGGTTTTGTATGTATAGAGCATCTTTGAGAATTCTCTGTAGTGTTGGTTTTGTTTCGACATATTGTTGCAGCTTTTCCCTGGAATGGAATGTTTTTATTGTTCCCTCAGTTATGAATGAGAGCTTAGCTGGCTACAGTATTCTTGGTTGGTAGTTATTTGATTTAAGGGCATGACATATATGCTTCCAGTCACTTCGTGCTTGCATGGTCTCTGCTGAGAAATCTGGGGTTATTCTGATTGGTTTGCCTTTGTAGGTTACTGATCCCTTTTCCCTGGCTGCCTTTAGGATCTTTCCTTTCATTTCTATTGATCCAGTTCGGATCACAATGTGGCAGTGGGATGTTCTTTTCTGGTCAGGTCTGTTGGGGTTCTAAAAGCCTCTCGTATCTGGATGGGCCTGCCCTTCTGGATATTTGGGAAATTCTCTAAGATGATTCCCTGAAGTATATTTCCAATAACATTGACCTCTTTCTCCATGCCCTCCTCAATACCAACTAGCCTTAAATTAGGCTTCCTAATTGTATCTTGGACCTCCTGAAGCGCTCTCTCATATTTCCTAGATTTGGATTGACTCATTTTCTGTTCTTTATAATACCTGAATTATCTTCAGCCACGGAAATTCTCTCCTCTGCAATGTCTAACCTGCTATCAAAGCTATCTACTTTATTTTTCATCTCCCTTGCTTCTAATTGCTCACTTTTGATGCCTTGCATCCCTTGTTTTAGATCATGTATGGATTTCTTTATCTCCTTGATTTCCTTTTGAGTGGTTAGCTCAGTAGCTTTATTTTCTTTGGACATTTGCTGGAGTTTGGTCACGTTTTTATTTGTGGATTCTTTGAATTCATCCATCTTTCTTTGAAAAACCTTTATTATGGCCTCCTTTATGGCTTCTTCTTTTTCACTTATCACCTTGTTTTTGCTTTCCTCTTGTTCAGGTATGGCTTCCTCCATTATCTCTTTCTTTATATTTTCACATTTTTCATTCATGATGTTTATCAATTGCATTTGTGTAGCAATTGGAAGACTCTCCTCTAGGTTTGCCAGTGACTGTTCCATTGTCTGTTTACATTGGGTGGGAGATGTTGTTTCTTGATTTGACATTTTTCTTGAGTTTCTTGTTCTGCCCATTTGATAATGGGAGGAAGATTACTACTAAATACGATTATAGTTTTTCAGATATAACCAACCTAGACTTCTGTAGCTGGCAGACACTAGATGTTCACAAGTTTTGATTGGTATTATCACTCTTTCTTTTTGTGCACTTACAGACCAGCCTAATACAACCACTGATAAGCGATTTATACCCAAAACAATAAGCCTCTCAATCCAATCTCTATTGTCGTTAAGTCCCTCTGAGCCTAGAGAATAATTAACCACCTACATATACAATATTGCTCAACAGCCATCAAGTGTAGATCCGTGCAGTATAAGGGTTGAAAGACGAGCAGAGGTCCAGAGATAGAAAAAAAGAATGAGAGAGGTCAGGGGAGGTGCAAGAGGATTAACGTAGGAGTGTAAGAATATTGTAGTAATGATGAAAATGTATAGCATAAGGATAACTGACCTAAGTTTTTAAGTAGGTAGCATATTTGAGTACAAAGTTTGGAAAGTATTAGAATAAAACTTATGTGTTGCTGCACGACTAGCTCTTAGCCCAACCAGTGGCCTCACAGGGGACCATGGGATGGATCTGTTTTTCTTGTCTACGTTGAGGGAAAGGGCTATTTCACAAGATGCAGAAGCGAAGATTTCAGAAGCAAATGCTGTGTGTGAATTGGCTCGTAAAAAGCATTTTTATTTTCTTTTATCTTTCTGCCAGTCTTGGGGCTTGAATTCAGGGCCTGAGAACTGTCCTCGGGTTTTCTCAAGTCTAGCCCTCTGCCACTTGAGCCACAGTGCCACATCTAGATTTTCTATCTATGTGGTACTGAGCAATCAAACCCAGATCTTCATGGATGCTAGGCAAGCACTCTACCACTATGCCAAACTCTCAACCATGACATAGTAATTATAAAGTCATCATCATCATCATCATCATATCCAAATATCCTTTCTCCTACAAAGAATGAACACTTAACTGTGTTAATGCTTTTTTTTTAATTTCACTAATTCTTCTGTGTTTTTTCCTCTTGCATTTTTTACACATGACAGCAAAGCTAATCATCAGGAAAAAATTGATTAGGATACAGAAACCTAATAATATCCTAGTAGATTGACGTCAAAAATATGTGCAAGATGCCCTGTGTGTTTGATCTAGTGGGAGAGTCCTTGGCTACCAAGCAGTAAGCCTCAGGTTTGATTCCTCATTACCACATACATAGAAAACGCTGCAAGTGGTGTTGTGGCTCGGTGGGACAGCTAAAGCATAAAGAAAGTCCGAGAACAATGTTCACACTCTGAGGTCAAGTCCCAAGACTAGCAAAAACAAAAAAAATTCGACAAGGGGCAAAATGCAGGCAGAGAAGGCACTGTGAAGCAAATGCTTTGTAAAGCATGAGGGCAATATTGACCCTTAAGTTTGGATCTTACCTAAGAAAGGCTCCTTGAGCCTGAGACCAGACTGGTAGTTGGGCCTAGTGGAAGACATTGGGATTGGACAAATAAGGTGTGCTGTTTACTACATCCAAATGTATATTGTGAGATTGGAGGAGAGATTCAGCCTCCAGTATGTCTTTGGTGAGGTCTTTTGTGAGCAAGGATCTTTGGTCATTGGGCCCTGAAAGGTGACCCTGCCTCCCTCACAATGGAACAGAATATGGAACCCTGGTAACCAAGCCACTGTAACTAACAACCAGCTCAAGCCAGCTCACTTGGCCTGTGGCTCAGGAGGAAGAAAGATGTTGCTGTGCTGTTGCCAAAGGTCAGGAAACTCGAGTCTCAGGCATGGAAGTTGTGGATGTCTTACTCGAAGATGTACATGCTACATCATTGCCAAGCCACAAATCCAGTATAACAGAACTTTCTCTAAGAAGAAGGCCAGGAAAATCCAGGGCAACCAGATGAGGTAAATTTCTAAGAAGAAATGTATTTGACCCCATCATCCTCCCCACACACTACAACTTTCTTATTTTCCATTTTTTATTGTAATTAGTAAAAGGGTTAGATGATATTTGCGAGATAGAAAGTGCATTAATTCACATACATTGATACCCTTTCACATGTCTTGGTACCCATTTTCCTCCAACCCCACACCCCCCACCCGTCTTGGATTTCCCCCCTTCCCTATCACATTTCAAATATCCAAATACAAATAAATTCAATATATAACATAAAGTGAGATACTATACCAATATGGGAAAACCAAGGGACAGCAAACGAGATGAGAGACAACATAGTACATTAAGGACAACAATCATTCATTATATGGCTTTTGTGTCAATATCCTGGAGGTCCTTTCAATTAGCTTCACATTATATGGCCTTATATATGGCCTTTTGCTCTATTGACAATCTCTGCTAGTAGAGCCCAAGGGTTCTACTGATTATGACGATTGAGGGAAACCACTGTGCCTAAGATGTTTTGAGTCTGGCTTACTTCACTTAATATGATTTGTTCTAAGTCTTTCCATTTCCTAACAAATGGGGCGATGTCATTCTTTCTGACAGCAGCTTAGAATTCCATAGTGTACAAATACCACAACTTGTTCATCCACTCATCAACTGAGGGGCATCTGGGTTGGTTCCATATCTTTGCTATGGTGAATAGTGCTGCAATGAACATTGTTGTGCTAGTGAGTTTAGTATGCCCTTGTTTCTGGATTGTTGGGTAAATGCCAAGTAGTGGAATTGCTGGGTCATAGGGGAGTTCTATGTTTAGACTTTTGAGGCACTGCCACACTGCTTTCCATAGTGGTTGAACGAGTTTGCACTCCCACCAACAGTGTAGTAGTGATCCCTCCTAGCCACATCCCCTCCAGCATCTGTTGTCATTCGTTTTCCTGATCCTGGCCATTCTAACTGGAGTGAGGTGGAATCTTAGAGTTGTTTTGATTTGCATTTCTTTTATGACCAGAGATGTGGAGCATTTCTTCATGTGTCTATAGGCCATTTTTGTTTCTTCTTCAGAGAAGACTCTCTTTAAGGCTTTGGCCCATTTTTAATGGGATGGGTGTTACTTTGGAGGTTAGTTTTGGAGTGATTCAATTTTTTGAGTTGTTGATATATTTTAGATATGAGGCCTTTGTCCATTGTTTGGGTGGTGAAGATCTTCGCCCACTCTGTACGCTTCCTGATAAGTTTACTAGCTATATCCGTTGCCATACAAAAGCTCTGCAGTTAAATGCAGTTCCACTTATCCAGCCTTTCTCTGATTTGTTGTGATTCTTGGTCCTTATTAAGAAAGTTTCGACCTGTGCCAAGGAGGCCTAGTGTATCTCCTATTCCTTCCTGTAAACTTTTCAGTGTGTCAGCTTTTACCTCCACATCTTTGATCCATTTGGAGTTAATTCTAGTGCAAGGGGACAAAGAAGGATCCAACTTTAGTTTTCTGCAGGTGTTTAACCAGTTCTGCCAGCACAACTTGTTGAAGAGTCTATCTTTCTTCCATTCTATTTTTTTGGCTCCCTGGTCAAAGATTAGGTGGCCATAGGTCTGTGGTTTAATATCTGGGTCCGCAGTTCTACTCCATTGGACTTCAGGCCTGTTCTTGTGCCAGTACCAAGCTGTTTTGAGAATTATAGCTCTGTAAGAGAGTCTTAAGTTTGGAATTGAAATTCCTCCAGCGCTGTTCTTTCTGCTAAGAAGTATTTTTGCTATACGGGGTCTTTTATTATTCCATATGAAATTTTGAATTGCCTCTTCTATTTCTTTAAAGAATGACATTAGGATGTTGATTGGTATTAAATTGAATTTGTTGATAGCCCGTGGCAAGATTGTCATTTTCACAATGTTGATTCTTCCAATCCAGGATCATGGGAGGTTTTCCATTTCCTTAGTTCTGCTTTAATTTCCTTTTTTAGGGTTTTAAAGTTTTCATCTAAACGGTCCTTTACATTCTTAGTTAAGCTAATTGCTAGGTACTTTATTTTCTTTGAGGCTACTGTGAAAGGAATTTCTTTCCTGATTATTGCCTCGTTCCTCTCTGTGTTGGCGTAAAGTAAGGCAGTTGATTTGCGAGGGTTGATTTTATGGCCTGCTACCCTTCCAAAGCTTTGAATCAGCTCAAGGAGCTTGGGAGTATAGTCTATAGGATTCTTTAAATACAGAATCATGTCATCGGCAAAGAGGGATAGTTTTATTTCCTCTTTCCCTACTTGGATCCCCTTTATGCTTGCTTCTTGCCTTATTGCACTGCCTAGGAATTCTAGTACTATGTTAAACAGGAGTGGAGAGAGTGGCCATCCTTGTCTCGTCCCTGATTTTAGAGGGAATGGCTTTAGATTTTCACCACTAAGTATGATACTAGCAGTGGGTTTCTCATACACAGCCTTTATTACATTGAGAAATGTTCCATGGATTCCTAGTTTCTCCACATCTTTTAACATAAAGGGGTTTTGGATCTTGTCAAATGCCTTTTCCGCATCTATTGAGACAATCATGTGATTTTATCCCTGCTCCTGTTGATGTGTTGAATTATATTAATTGATTTGTGTATGTTGAACCAGCTTTGCCTCCCCGTGATGAATCCAGTTTGATCATAGTGTATAATTTTTTTGATGAGTTGTTGTAGACGGTTGGCTAGTATTTTGTTGAGAAGTTTTGCATCGATGTTCATCAAAGAAATGGGTCTATAGATCTCTTTCTTTGATGAAGCTCTGTCTGGTTTAGGGACGAGGGATATACTGGCTTCACAGAATGAGTTTGGTAAAGAACCTTCATTTTCAATTTCGTTGAAGAGCTTGAGGAGTATTGGTGTGAGCTCTGCTTTGAAGACCTTATAGAATTCAGCTGTGAATCCATCTGGCCCTGGGCTCTTTTTAAGTGGAAGTTGTCTAATTTCCATTTCTATTTCAGAGCTTGAAATAGGCCTGTTGAGTTGGGTTAGCTCTTCTTGGTTCAGTGTGTGTATGTTAATATTGTCTAGGAATTCATCCATTTCTTCTAGATTCTCAAATTTGTTGGCGTAAAGGTTTGAGAAGTATTCCCTCATGATATTCTGGATCTTGGTAATTTCTGTCGTGATATTACCATTTCCATCTGCGATTTTGTTTATTTCGATATGCTCTCTTCTTTTTTTGGTAAGATTTGCTAAGGGCTTGTCAATTTTGTTAATTCTTTCAAAGAACCAACTCCTTGTTTTGTTGATTCTTTCTATAGTTTTTTTTATTCCAAATCATTTAATTCTGCTTTGATTTTAATAATTTTCTTTCTCCTAATGAGTTTAGGGTTGGTTTGTTGCTCTTTTTCCAGGAGGTTAAGGTGAGACATTAACTAGTTGGTTTGCCATTTTTCCAACTTGCTGTTGTAGGCACTCAGCGCTATAAATTTTCCTCTGAGTACTGCCTTTGTTGTGTCCCTAAGGAGTTGATATTTGTGTGCTCCTTATTGTTAAATTTCATAAACAGTTGGATATCTGTTCTGATCTCTTCGATTACCCATTGTTTTTGATTCAACAATGTGTTGTTCGGTCTCCATGAGTTACAGGGTTTTCTTTGGTGGAGATGTGTGTTTAGCTCCAATTTGATGCCTTTATGGTCTGAGAGTGTGCATGGAATAATTTCAGTGTTTCTGAATCTGTCCAGGTTTGCTTTATGGCCTAAGATGTGGTCTATTTTGGAAAATGTTCCATGTGCTGCTGAGAAAAACGTATATTGTGGTGTTACTGGGTGGAATATTCTACAGATGTCTGTTACATCTAGTCGGTCTATATAGTTGTTCAGTTCTAAGGTTTCTCTGTTTAGTTTTTGCCTTGTTGATCTGTCCATAGGTGAGAGTGGTGTGTTAAACTCACCAACAATCACTGTATTTCGATCTATGTATGGTTTCAGTGTAAGTAAAGTTTGCTTGATGAAGTTTGGAGCTCCGGGATTGGGTGTGTAAATATTTAGGATCGTTATGTCTTCCTGGAGGAAAGATCCCTTTAGTAGTATGTTGTACCCTTCTTAGTCTTTTCTTACTAATTTTAGTTTGAAGTCTATTGTATCTGATATGAGGATGGCAACTCCAGCCTGTTTATGGGGGAAGTTAGCTTGATAGAGTTTATTCCAACCTCTCACTTTCAAAAGATGATTGTTTTTGGGTAAGATGTGTCTCTTGAAGACAGCAGAACGATGGCTCTTGCTTTTTGATCCAACTAGACAGCCTATGCCGTTTAATTGGAGAGTTAAGTCCATTGATATTGAGAGTTAGGATTGAGAGATATTTATTAGTTCCTACCATTTTTAAAAGCTTTTAGTAGGGCCTGTGTCTTGACAGTTCTTGTGGTCCTTAGATGGTATGCTGTTTAGGTGCCATTTCTTTACCTATAATGCATTTATTTTGGTTTTGTATGTATAGAGCATCGTTGGGAATTCTCTGTAGTGTTTGTTTTGTTTCGACATATTGTTGCAGCTTTTCCCTGGAATGGAATGTTTTATTGTTCCCTCAGTTTGAATGAGAGCTTAGCTGGCTACAGTATTCTTGGTTGGTAGTCATTTGATTTAAGGGCATGACATATATGCTTCCAGTCACTTCGTGCTTGCATGGTCTCTGCTGAGAAATCTGGGGTTATTCTGGTTGGTTTGCCTTTATAGGTTACTGATCCCTTTTCCTTGGCTGCCTTTAGGATCTTTCCTTTCGTTTCTATTGATCCAGTTCGGATCACAATGTGGCAGTGGGATGTTCTTTTCTGGTCAGTTCTGTTTGGGGTTCTAAAAGCTTCTAGTATCTGGATGGGCCTGCCCTTCTGGATATTTGGGAAATTCTCTGAGATGATTCCCTGAAGTATATTTCCAATACCATTGACCTCTTTCTCCACGCCCTCCTCAATTCCAACTAGCCTTAAATTAGGCTTCCTAATTGTATCTTGGACCTCCTGAAGCGCTCTCTCATATTTCCTAGATTTGGATTGACTCATTTTCTGTTCTTTATAATACCTAAATTATCTTCATCCCCTGAAATTCTCTCCTCTGCATTGTCTAACCTGCTATCAAAGCTATCTACTTTATTTTTCATCTCCCTTGCTTCTAATTGCTGACTTTTTAAGCCTTGCATCTCTTGTTTTAGATCATGTATGCATTTCTTTATCTCCTTGATTTCCTTTTGAGTGGTTAGCTCAGTAGCTTTATTTTCTTTGGACATTTGCTGGAGTTTGGTCACGTTTTTATTTGTGGATTCTATGAATTCATCCATCTTTCTTTGAAAAACCTTTATTTTGGCCTCCTTTTTGGCTTCTTCTTTTTCACTTATCACCTTGTTTTTGCTTTCCTCTTGTTCTGCTATGGTTTCCTCCATTATCTCTTTCTTCATATTTTCACATTTTCCATTAATGATGTTTATCAATTGCATTTGTGTAGCAATTGGAAGACTCTCCTCTAGGTTTGCCAGTGACTGTTCCATTGTCTATTTACATTGGGTGGGTGATGTTGTTTCTTGATTTGACATTTTTCTTGAGTTTCTTGTTCTGCCCATTTGAAAATGGGAGCAAGATTACTACTAAATACGATTATAGTTTTTCAGATATAACCAACCTAGACCTCTGCAGCTGGCAGACACTAGATGTTCACAAGTTTTGATTGGTATTATCACTCTGTCTTTTTGTGCACTTACAGACCAGTCTAATACAACCACTGATAAGCGATTTATACCCAAAACAATAAGCCGCTCAATCCAATCTCTATTGCCTTTAAGTCCCTCTGAGCCTAGAGTATAATTAACCACCTACGTATACAATATTGCTCAACAGCCATCAAGTGTATATCCGTGCAGTATAAGGGTGGAAAGACGAGCAGAGGTCCAGAGATAGAAAAAAAGAATGAGAGAGGTCAGGGGAGGTACAAAAGGATTAACGTAGGAGTGTAAGAATATTGTAGTAATGAAGAAAAGGTATAGCATAAGGATAACTGACCTAAGTTGGTAAGTAGGTAGCATATTTGAGTACAAAGTTTGGAAAGTATTAGAATAAAACTTATGTGTTGGTGCACGACTAGCTCTTAGCCCAACCAGTGGCCTCACAGTGGACCATGGGATGGATCTGTTTTTCTTGTCTACTTTGAGGGAAAGGGCTATTTCACAAGATGCAGAAGCAAAGATTTCAGAAGCAAATGCTGTGAGTGAATTAGCTCATAAAAAGCATTTTTATTTTCTTTTATCTTTCTGCCAGTCTTTGGACTTGAATTCAGGGCCTGAGCACTGTCCTCGGGTTTTCTCAAGTCTAGCCCTCTGCCACTTGAGCCACAGTGCCACATCTAGATTTTCTATCTATGTGATACTGAGCAATCAAACCCAGATCTTCATGGATGCTATGCAAGCACTCTACCACTATGCCAAACTCTCAACCCTGACATAGTAATTATAAAGTCATCATCATCATCATCATATCCAAATATCTTTTCTCCTACAAAGAATGAACACTTAACTGTGTCTAATGCTTTTTTTTTAATTTCACTAATTCTTCTTTGCTTTTCCCTTGCCCTTGGCAAGCTTGTCATTTTCACAATGTTGATTCTTCCAATCCAGGAGCATGGGAGGTTTTCCATTTCCTTAGTTCTGCTTTAATTTCCTTTTTTATGGTTTTAAAGTTTTCTTCTAAACGGTCCTTTACATTCTTAGTTAAGCTAATTTCTAGGTACTTTATTTTCTTTGAGGCTACTGTGAAAGGAATTTCTTTCCTGATTATTGCCTCGTTCCTCTCAGTGTTGGCGTAAAGGAAGGCAGTTGATTTTTGAGGGCTGATTTTATGGCCTGCTACCCTTCCAAAGCTTTGAATCAGCTCAAGGAGCTTGGGAGTAGATTCTACAGGATTCTTTAAATACAGAATCATGTCATCGGCAAAGAGGGATAGTTTTATTTCCTCTTTCCCTACTTGGATCCCCTTTATGCTTGCTTCTTGCCTGATTGTACTGCCTAGGAATTCTAGTACTATGTTAAAAAGTAGTGGAGGGAGTGGGCATCCTGAATGCTACCCCCTAGCACTTGAATGCAAAGCTTAGGGCTGTGGCATTTTAAGCACAATTCAACGCTCTGTTTTTTGCTGGTTAATTAGAGGTAAAAATCTTATGGAATTTATTGCATGGCTGATTTTGAACTGGAATCCTCAGGTCTCAGCTTATCTTGAGTAGCTAGGATTACAGTACTTTTACAACCTGTATGCTCATACACATCGCTTCTGATCCAAACACTCATTGTTCAATTTAACTAACAAGATGTGAGGAAAGATGATTGACTGTAATTTACTAGATGGGCTTCTACTGAGTATATATTTCCACTTCCACTCTGATGCCAGGGAAATGTTTCTGGTACTTGTTTCAACTATCTCCCAAAGAGGAAATTATGTGTGAGTACCTTTGCTGGTATTTCAGATAGGTGATGGACTTTGGTGTTTGGAACCTGTTGGGCAGAGTGTATCAGCTGGGCTGTGATAACAGAGATGATGTTTCAGACAGGAATATTTTCATCCCAGACAGACTTAGTCCAGATCCTTGGATTTCAGGCCTTGAGTAGATAGAATTACAAGTGTGAGCTGCCACCACCACCTGGTTCATTTTGGAAACCTTAATTGCTTCTCATTTGTTCCTTTCCTTTTTTGGAAGATTGATCTAAGCTGGCTGATTGTGCATCACAATGAAGTGATTGGCCTCAGGAATTGCAAATATTTGTTTCATCAGCACGGAATGAATGAAAGTTGATCTAAACCCAATAGTATTTTCCTTCTGATAAATAGGGAACTTACTTATATCATTTTTCCTTGCCTTTGCTTTCCCAAAGCAAGCAACATGTTTCTTAAAAACTATACTTCATGAGAATATTATAATTAGGAGCTATCTTCTGCACACTTCAGAATAGTCCTTGCATTTATAAACTTATATTACAATATTAGGTAGAAGAATGGTGACTGTTAGTTTCATAACTATTTCATATGTTTTACTCTTTAAGGCTCATTAACTCAAGAAGGGATTAAATACATTTAGATAATAGTAGATCATAGCTCCTGCTGATTTGATGTGTGTGCAGATGATACACAGATTAATTAGGATTACTCAAAAGTTTTGTTCAAATTTTCAGTAGTAGACTGCTATGCTAACGGGAAGGTGATAGTAATGATGCTGAAATTCTATGAATCAGCTATGAAGCAGAATTTCAGGGGAGAGTATTTGCTAGGGACTTAATTTCTAAGACGCATATCAAGAATATTGAACTATAACACCAAATGATGGACGACTCAGCGTCACATTTTGTTTGTTTTATGCAAGTCTTGGGACTTGACCCCAGGGCCTGGGAACTGTCCTTAAATGTTTTTTTTTGCTTCAGGCTAGTGTTCTACCACTTGATCCACAGCTCTACCTCCAGATTTTTGGTAATGAACTGTAAATTAGAATATCATGCAATTTGTTTGGGCTGGATTCAAACCTGATTCTGTGTAGATAGGATTCCAAGTGTGAGCGCACAGAGCCTGGCTAGTATCATTCATCATTCAAGTCATGGGACTGCAATTCTGCACCTGGGTCTTGTCACTGAGCTTTTCAGCTCAAGACTACTGCCCTATCCCTTGAGCCATAGGGCCACTTCTGGGTTTCTGGTGGTTAATTGGAGATAAGAGTCACATGGACTTCAGTGCCCAGGCCGACTTTGAACTGCTATCCTTGGATCCCAGCCTCTTGAGTAGCTACATTTACAAGTGTGAGCCACCATACCCAGCTAAATTATTTTTTAAGTTAATTTATTTTGTTAAGTCAATATATAGTTGGCATACGGTTACATAAGTAATGAACACATTTCTTAAGAAAATTGTTATCCCCTCCCTCCTTTTTCTCTGTTTTCCTACCCTCAGCCCCCTCTCCACCCAGATTGTTCAGTTCATTTCCGTTTAGTGTCTTCCAAGTATCACTGTTCAATTGGTTCACCCTTTTTCCTTTGTTTTTTTTTTTTACCATTTTATTATACCCTCTCCATTCCCCAAATCACATAAACCTATGTACAAGACACAGGGTACCCGAATTCAACACAGTGACTACAGAGAATAAAAGTAAAGGGAAATAGAAGAAAAGAGGTAAAAAGCAAAGAAAATGAAAGAATATCATACAGTACCTTAGAATCAACAACACTGAAAAAACAAAACATAAAACCTTGGGCTGAAAATGAAGTTTCCCTAGCATGTATGAAACCCTGGATTCCATTCCTCAGCACCACATAAACAAAAAACTGGAAGTGCCACTGTGACTCAGCTGGTAGATTTCTAACGTTCAGCACAGAGTGTCTCCAAGTGACAAAAATCTGTCACATTTAAGTCAGGCTTCAAAACTTTGCTAGGAACCAGTTACGTGATTTGGAAGAAAGTCCAATTCTCAAAGAATCACTAGCCAGGCGCTGGAGGGTCATAATTGTCATTCTACTAGCCAGGGAGAAGGTGAATCAAAGCCTTTGCAAGCAAAAAAACGAAAACAAAAAAAAACTGTAAGATTCTACTCTCCACTTATCCACCCCAAAACTAAGTGGAGTTGTGGCTAAAACTGGTACAGCATTAGCCTTGAGGAAAAAGAACTAAGAGACCTTGCCCAGGTCCAAAGTTCAAGCTCCCCACCAAGAAAGAAAAAAAAAGTAGTACAGATACCTTAGTTTCAAAAGTATATCTGGATATCATAGTAGATTTTTCTGATCTTTCCTCATTCATCTCATGGAACCAAATAATCTTGATCGTGATCTGACTAAGAGCCTGCATTGTGCTTAATAAATTCATTCCACATATTCCAGTAGAATCTTGACAGCTAACAGCCACTTACCAATGCTTTATTCTACGTTTAGGCCAGTATGTCTTCATACCATCTACACAGTCAGCTATATCATCTTTCCAGAAGTATCATTGAGTGTAGAACACTCAGAACTAAAATAATTGCATAAAGATGTAATAAAACCCCTTGATTCATTAAGAAAATTTCTGTACCACTTAGAGCAAGTACATTAGTGGTATTTACCTCTAGCCTCTTTTTTAAAAAAATTTATTAACATTGAAATTTACATCATATTTCAAATGTCATGTTTAACCAACAAGTATTCAAGAAGGGAATCGCTATACAATCACTGGCACATAGATTTTAGAATATAGTAAAAGTTAAGCTGAGTCTTTGTATGTCATAGATACAGATTAATCTATAATAAAACACATGTCTATAGAGTGTATAGTCTATCCTAGATTTTTATGTCTATGTAGTTATGTTTATATCTCCAAAATTATGTCCAGAACTTTGGGTATCAACTATTCAATCATCGCTCTACTACTGTTTGAAACTAATATCTATATATTAAGGATACCATGTACCCCACTTCCCTTTCCTATTTGACATAAACAAATAAACATATATACAATATGCCAGGGAAAACATCAGATACAGTAACAATCTGACATTAACCAAAGGGCAAAATAAGAGATGAGAAATAACATAGTAGATTAAGGACAAAAATCACACAAGATTAAGAGCAACGATGACACAAGATATAGCTCTTGTTCCCATATCCTAGAGATCCTTTCATTTAGTCTCATCCTATAAGACCTTATATACCTAGGTTTTTGAGTTATTGTAATCCTCTGCAAGGAGAGTCCTAGATGTGAACTAATTGTTACAAATGAGGGAAACCATTGAGCTTATGTTCCTTTGGGTCTGGCTGCTTCACTTAATATGATTTTTTCCAAGTCTTTCCATTTCCTTACAAATGGGGCGATGTCATTCCTTCTGATGGCAGCATAGCATTCCATTGTGTATAAGTACCAAATCTTCTTGATTCAGTCATCTACTGAGTGGCATCTGGGTTGGTTTCATATCTTTGGTATGGTAAATAGTGCTGCAATGAGCATCATTGGGCTAGTGGCTTTAGTATGTCCTTTTTTCTGGACAATTGGGTAGATGCCAAGTAGTGGATTTGCTGGATCATAGGGGAGCTCTATGTTCAGTCTTTTGAGGAACCACCACACTGCTTTCCCTAGTGGTTGAACGAGTTTACACTCACACCAACAGTGTAGGTGTGATTCCCCCTGGTCACTTCCCCACCAGTATCTCTTATTAGATGTTTTGATAATGGCCATTCTGACTGGAGTCAGGTGGAATCTCAAAGTTGTTTTGATTTTCATTTCCCTTATTGCTAGAGATATGGAGCATTTCTTCATGTGTCTAAAGCCCATTTTAATTTTTTCTTCAGAGAATACTCTTTTAAGTCTTTAGCCCACCTTTTAATAGGATGGTTGTTTCTTTGAAGATTTGTTTGGGAGAGATTCATTTTTTTCAGCTATAGATATATTTTAGATAACTACATATATTTTTGTAGAAAAAAGAATGGAAGCCATCATGCTGGCTCACAACTTAATTTCAGCTACTTAGGAGGCTCAGGTCTTAGGATCACAGGTCAAAGCCAACCAGGGCCCTACAGTGTGTGAGATCAAACTCTGTGAACATACAATAACTGTAAGAGGAATCTCACTGCCTGGGAATGTAGCCTAATGGTAGAGTGCTCACCTAGAATGCATGAAGACCTAGGTTCTATTCACCGGTACCGCATACTCAGAAAAAAGCTAGAAGTGGCGCTGTGTTTCAAGAGGCAGAGCACTCACCTTGGGCAAGCGAGTCCAATGAAAATGTCTAGGCCCTGAGTCCAAGCCGTAGGACTGGCAAAAAGAGAAAAAAGAGCAATCTTACTTAAGTAACAAGGAATGTACCCTATATTTATACAGACTGAAAAATTCATTAAGAAATTAGAAAATATGTATAAAGTGCATAATTTCTTTTGTGTGTTGGCACTGGGTCTTCAACTGAGTGCTTCAGCTCTATCCCTGACCATTTCTGCTCAAGGCTAGCACTCTACCAATGCAGCCCCAAATCAACTATCTTCAATTGAGATATAAGCGATGAATATTTCAGGGTGCTTCATGAAAAACATTTTTATAAATTGAAACTTTCAACACAGTCTTATTTTAGTATGAATGTTGAGATGGGAAGAGACAGAAAAAGTGAAATGTTTCCTGATCCCCATAGAGAAGAGACTCAGCAGAACCACTGTGGTCTGCAGGCTTCTTTGTGAGTTTTGTTTGCTTGTTTGATTTTTGTCAATTGTGGGGCTTGAACTCTGGGCCTGGGCACTGTCCCTGAGCTCTTCAGCTCAAGGCTAGTGCTTTAATCTGTGAGCCACAGTGCCATTTCTGGTTTTTCTGGCAGTTAACTGGGTACTTTGGCTGGCTTTAAACTTTGATTCTCAGATCTTAGCCTCCTGAGTAGCTAAGATTATAGGTGTGAGGTACCATCACCAGGCTGCTGCTCTGTTACTATGCAGGTTCTGGATCAAGAACTTCAAGTTCTTACTTCAATTTTTTCTTTTCTTGCCTGATACTCTGCCATTTGAACGAAGCCCCAGTTCCTGGTCTTTGTTGGTTAATGAGAGATATTATGATTTTCTAATATTCAGAGCAATGATTATAAAACCCAGCATTTTACTTACTTGAATAAATTAAGAGACAGAACCTAGTGAGATGGAAAACAAAATTTTTTTTCAAGTTGCTATCCTGTTCTAATGCATAAGTCTTGCTATTTTGCTTACACACAAATATGTATTTTCCAATTTCTACTCTATTTTTGCTTAGCTTAAAACCACCACTGCCATTTCATAGATTTTGTTGTTGTTGTTTGCGGTGCTTGAACTCTGTGCCTGGGCTGTTCCTCAGATCTTCAGTTCAATGCCAGTGCTCTACTACTTTTGATTTGGCCAGTCCTGGCCTTGAACTCAGGGACTGAGCACTGTCCTTATATTTTCTCAAGGCTAGGGCTCTACCACTTCAGCCTCAGCACCACTTCCAGCATTTTTCTATGTATGTGATATTGAGGAATTGAACCCAGGTCTTCGTGCATGCTAGGCAAGCACTCTACCACTAGGCCAAACTCCCAGCCCAAAATTATTCATCATTACTATTAGCTATCTTCTTTTTTTTATTATTGATTCTTCATGTTGCTTGGACTTTGGGCCTGGACTGTCCCTGACCTCTTCAGCTCAAGGCTAGCGCTCTTCCTCTACAGCTCCATTTTTGGTTTCTGGTAGTTAATTGGTGATGTAAGTCTCACAAACATATGTGTCCAGGCTGGATTTGGGCTTTGAACCAAGATCCTCCAATCTCAGCCTCCATAGTAGGTAGAATTACACGCTTCAGCCAGCAGTGCCTGACTGTTTGATGTCTCTGTCTCTGTCTCTCTGTCTGTCTGTCTCTTTCTCTCTGCCTGTCTGTCTCTGTCTCTCTGTCTCTCTGTCTCTCTGTCTCTCTCTGTGTCTCCGTCTCTCTCTGTCTCTCTCTCTGTCTCTCTGTCTCTGTCTCTGTCTCTCTCTCTCTCTCTCTCTCTCTCTCTCTCTCTCTCTCTTTTGGTTGTAAGACTTTAATTTTGCACCTGGGCAGTGTCCCTGGGCTCTTCAGCTCAAGGCTACAACCTTAAACGCCTTGAGCCACAGTGTCACTTCTGGTTTTCTGGTGCTTAAGTGGAAGTAACAGTTTCATGGACTTTAGTGTCTGGCCTGGCTTTGAACTGTGATCCTCAGAACCCAACCTTCTGAGATCATTTCCAGCTTTTTTTTTGGTGTAAGTGGTACAGAGTAATTGAACACAGGGCTTTGTGCATACTAGGCAAGCAAACTACCACTAGTGTGCACTCCAGCCTTAGATAAGGGCTTTCTTTTTCTTTTTCTTTTTTTCACTCATGGGGCTTGAACTCTGGGCCTGGATGTTTACCTTAAGCTCTTCAGCTCAAGGCAAGAGCTCTACCACTTGAGGCACATTGTCATTTTGAATTTTCTGGATTATTTGGAAATAAGATTCTCACAGATTTTTATGCCTGGGCCATCTCTGAACCTCGATCCTCCAGGGTAGCTAGGATTAACAGGGTGAGCCACCAGTCACGGGCATTAAATTATTATTTTTTGCATGTCCTATGGCTTCAACTCATGGCCAGAGCACTATCCTAGGGCTTGCTCAAGGATAGCACTTTACTTCAGCCAGCCAACTCCCGGTCCAAATAGGCCACTCTTGAAGCTAGAATAACAGAGATCGGCCATAATACTGGCATGTTGTTATCAAAGTATATAATTTTTCTTCTATTTTTGATGGCTTTTCCTTAGTGTACATATTTCCTACATATTTTATGGAAAACTTCCTTCCCACTGGGGCCATAAGTTAAGCCTAGTGGAAGCGTTCTTGCCGAGCATGAATGAAGACCCAAGTTCAATTCTTCAGCACAACATTGATAAAAAAAGATAAAAGTGGTGCTGTGGCACATGTGATAGAACTTGCGCCTTAAGAATAAACAAAAACAAAAACAAGGATTGTGCTCAGGTCCTGAGTCTAAGCCCAGTACTGGCAAAAAAAAATTCTGCCCAAAGTAGACATTTAAACTTATTGTACTTTTCAAAAAATTTGTTGTTCAAGGTGATATACAAAGAGATTGCTGTTACATATGTAATGAGTACATTTCTTGTAAACACTGTTACCCCCTCCCCCGTTTTCTCTTTCCCTTCCCCCAAGTCATAAATTTCATTTACAACAAATATATATGTATTTTCATTCCTGAAAAAAATAGTTTAAAATGTGTTCAAATAAATGATGTAGGTTGATATATTTATCAAAATGGATTACTTGAACTCTAAAATAAACATTCTAAGTAATTTTTCTCATAAAATTGTAGTAATGCTATAAAACTAATATAAAAGGAATTTTAGTTATTAATTTCTTATGTTTTACCTTTAACATTATTACCCTAAGCATACTGTTTATGGTATTAATACAGACAGCATGAAATATGATTATGTAAAAAAATTAAATGATTAAAAATAGTAAGGTTGGGGGCCAGTAGTTTGGCTTGGTGGCACACACCCTGGACTGGCAAAAAAGGAGTAGCGTTAGATAAAACAGATTTATTTCCAAATGTGTGGAAAATGGTATGATTTCTTGTTTGGCTAGTCCTGCGGCTTGAACTGAGGGACCAGGAACTGTCCTTGGCCACATTTGTTCAAGGGTGGCACTCTTACACCTGAGCAACAGTGCCCCATCTGCTTTTTCTGTGTATGCAGTGTCGAAGAATTGAATCAAGGTCTTCTTGTATACTAGGCGAGCACTCTACAACTAGGCAACATTCAAAGCCAAAGTAGATTTTTGATGCTATTGTGGAGTTTTAATTTTCTTAAATATTTGTACAAAGCACAGTGGATATATAAACAGACTTGAACTCACAGAACAGAGTCCCACATAATATTACAGTTACTCTGGCACTTCTCCCGATTGACAAAACACATTTCCAGGCATCTGCTCGGTCCTTAAGCTTTGGTAGCTGACTTGTCTTTCCATGAAGGCCTGGCCTGGATTCCTGGTGATTCCATGCATTTCATAGTTCCCTGTATATCCAGTAAGGTTGTCTTCTATGGGACCAGACCTGTGTGGTTTTTGGCCCACCCAGGACCTATGTGTCTGAGGTCTCACATTATAAGTGGAAAATAAAACACAGTATAATAAACACTGAAGAACTGCACACCATAATATTAACAATGAGAGTTTAATAGTTAGCAAAGTAAATACAATGAATACTTGACAAGAATCATGAGAGCAAGATAAAGAGATGTCTTTTTAGGAAGGGGACAGGGAAGCTCTAAATCCAGACTGGCCTCCAAGTTGCCTTCAGACAGTAATTCTCCTTCAGAGTCCTCAGAAGGGTCTCCTTCCTCATGAGAAACAGAATGTCCTTCCTGAGTTAAGAGGGGGATGGATTCTGGTTTGTCGAATGGAGATTGAGTCTCTTTTAGTGAGATGGATGGGTCTGGATATTCTGTGAGGATGGATTCATTTTCCTCCAATGAATCCAGTATTGAGAGTACACTTGCTGCTTCCCATGGGGACATTTTCTATGAGCCCAGCGTGTGCCGCTTCAGCTTGCACAATAAGTGGAGTGTTACTCTGACTCAGATGGACTGACTCTGGGTGGAGTGTGAAAGGAAACGGAAGGAAATCTGGCTGCTCTTTTTCTTCCTCCATAGTATCTGCAGGTTCAACTGTGTCACACATGGGGTTCAGAGCAAAAGGTATATCCATAGGACTCTAAACCTGTTTGGTAATTTCTACAGAAGGCCCATGGTTTCTGGAGTGCAGTGATGATTCTCAGTCTCCATCAGTCACCAGCTCCATTGGTGGGTTTTTCATCCGGAGTTCAGGATAAGCTCTTCCACGATGACCCAAACCTAAGAATGGAAATAGGTACAGAGTGGACAGAGTGGACTCTGCAAGTTGAAGTGTCACTCAACTTCCATGAGGATCTAATGGAGGAACCTGTAGAACTGGAGTTTGGACTGAACACTGAGGAGGTGTAGGGTCTTTCTAATGAGTGCTTATTCCCGAGTCCTTTCAGAGGACAGACATTACCTGGCTGACACCACCCATAAAGGGCATTTTGCCAAGCTCTGTAGAAATAAGGGCCAACCAATATCTAGACCACATGGGCTTCCTACTCACAGGTTCTGAGGCACCCACACCAGGACTTCTACTTTTTCTTGGTCTTACTGGTCGCATATTCCTCCAGCTGGTCAAAAAGTTTGTGTTTAGAACAGCAGGTCCAAAGCCGACATGTGGAGCCTCATATAGAGCTTGAGTTGTGTCAGGGTGTGGCAGTTCTTGAACTCGTAGAAATCACTCGGGTAGAAGTCCATTCACATCGTATAGATGGAACACATGATGCTGTGGGCACATTCGGTACAAGGAATGTGAGAGCCCTCTCTCTCCATCCTGAGCCTTTTACCAAAGCCGCTTTCTTGCAGGACTCTAATGCTGTGGCTGTCCTGCAGAGATGTGCACTTATGTGCTGGGAGGGGGGTAAGAGACACTCGAGAACAGGATGACTTTTACACCCCACTTCCAGAAGCTTCTGAGAGAGGCCTCTATGCATCTGTCCAAAGTAAACGCACCTTAAATTAACTAAGTAAATGCTCTAAATAAATCAATAAGTGAATGCTCTAAATAAAGAACTAAATGCTCATTCCTCTAATCTTAGCCACCCAGCAGGCTGAGCTCTGAAGATCACAGTGGAAAGCCAGTCTAGTCAGTAAAATTCTAAAGGCACTTGTCTTCAATTAGGCAGCAAAAAGCCAGAACTTGACCTATGACTCAAATGGTACAGTGCTAATTTTTGAACACCAAAGGGATGGCATTTAGACCTGGGTTCAGGTTCAAGTGGCAGCACTGGACCACACACCAAAATGTAAATGCTTTCAGGTTCTAACAGGCCAAGCTATCACAATCCCTCCCTGATGGCTCAAAAGTGATTCAGCCCCCAGCTTTTCCTCTGACGCCAGTATTTCACAGGCCTCTGCCATTAGTACTGACACCTCATTTCTTACTGGGAAATGGGATTTCCTAGGATGTCACCTAGGTGAGGGCTGCAGTTGGGAGCCACTTACTCATGCCTGAAATCCAACTTCTCAGTAAGCACACTGTTGAGATTCCAGTAGCTTGTGAGGGAAATGAAATGGCATGGTGTCCCAGTCATAATAAAGTAGTTTGTGCACTTGTATCATGCTTAGCTCCCCTGTGAACACCCCAGTGAACCAAACAGGCTCAGAGAGGAGCCAAGTATTCCAAGACTTGGCCAGGAGGGGTGAGCAAACATGGGTTTTTCAAGAGAATTTCCAGCAACTACTACATTGTCCTCCACTATTTGAAATTGTGCAGGAAGTTTCCCACATAAAAGAGATCACCTTTCTGGTAGGCAGGGATCAGCTTTGTCAGCAGCATCTCCAACAGGCCTTCCTCCAGGATCCATAGGTTACAAGGCTCATTCAGAGTCTGAGCTGACTTACCATCACACTGTATTGGCAAAACAGTGGATATTTCAAACGTAGGAATGGGACCACACTTCACACTGAGGAATTGGTATAGAGTAGATTGGAAATGACACACCCTAATCTCAGTATAGTCACTTGAAAGCACACAAGAAGGTTGTAGTTTGTGGGCAGGATGATGGGTTTAAATAGGTTTCCTCTCAATATACCTCATCTGAGTTTCCCTGGAGTTTCCTGGCTTTCTTCCTAGAGAAATGCCTGATATACTGGAATTTTGTCTTGGCCCTGATCCAGCATCTACTTCTTCAAGTGAGACATCCATATCTCTCATGCCTGAGATCCGAGCCTCCTGACCTTTGGCAACAGCACAGCAACATCTTTCTTCCTCCTGAGCCACAGGCCAAGGGAGCTGGCTTGAGCTGGTTGTCACATGCAGTGGCTTGTTTACCAGGGTTCCATATTCTGTTCCATTGTGAGGGAGGTAGGGTCACCTTTCAAGGCCCAATGACCAAAGCTCCTTGCTCACAGAACACCTCCCCAAAGACATACTGGAGGCTGAATCTCCCTTCCCACCTCACATATGGATGTAGTAAACAGCACACCTTTTTGTTCAAATCCCAAGTCATTAACTAGGCGTAAGTGCTAGCCTGGTCTCAGGCTCAAGGAGCCTTTCTTAGGTAAGATCCAAATTTAACTGTCACTATTCCCCTTACCCTTCACAAGACATTTTGCTTCACAGTGCCTTCTCAGCTTGCATTTTGCCTCTTGCACATTCTCTTTGCTAGTCCTGGGACTTGACCTCAGAGCCTGACCAGTGTTCTTAGGCTTTCTTTAGGCTATAGCTGTCCCACCAAGCCACAGCACCACTTCCAGAGTTTTCTATGTATATGGTACTGCAGAATCAAACCGGACTCTTTTTGTGTGGTAGCCAAGCACTCTACAAATAGATGAAAGACCCAGGCCATCTTGCGCATATTTTTCACTTCAAACTACTAGGACGTTGTTAGGTTTCTGTATCCTAATCTATTTTTCTTCCTGATGAATATCTGTGCTGTCATCTGTAAAAATGCAAGTGGGAAAATCACAGAAGCATTGGTGACATAAAAAAAGTCTTACAGACATAGATAAGTGTTCATTCTTTTAGGAGAAAGGATATTTTGATACGATGATGATGAATATTTATAAATACTTAATCGGGGTTTAGAGTTTGGCCCAGTGGTAGAGTGCTTGCCTAGCATCCATGAAGATCTAGGTTTGAGTCCTTAATATCACACAGATATAAAAATCCATATGGCAATGTGGCTCAAGTGGCAGAGGGCTTGACTTGGGAAAAGCCAAGAGCAGTGCTCAGGCCCTGAGTTCAAGCCCCAGGAATGGCAGAATAAACAAAAGAAAAGAAAAGAAAAGAAATGTGCTTTTTACAAGTTATTCACTCACAGCATTTGCCTCTGAATTCTACGCTTCTGCATCTTGTGACTTATCCCTTTCCCTCAATGTAGACAAGAAAAACAGATTTTATTACTTGCTATCCTGTTGTCCAATCTTTGGATATTAATTCAAAATACAATATTGCCTGAAATATTGTGTGTGTGCATGTGTGTGTTTCTGCCAATGTGTGCATGCACACATGTGTACAGGGTTTAGGGCTTACTCATAGGGCCTGTGTGATAACCCTCAGCATCTTTTCCTCAAAGGTATTGGTCTTTCACTTCTAGCTTATTATAGCTAATTGGAGTTGAGAGATTCACTCAATTTCTTGCCCTGTGCATTGGAACCCAGTGCTGGGTTCTCATATTGTTAATTGTAGCTATAGAGAAGCCTGAGGTCTGGGGATCCTCGTTAGAATCCAGCCCCTGAAAGAAAGTCACTGATAGAAATCTTTATCTTCAGTTAAGCACGAATAAATAAGGCAAAAGTGGAACTGTGGCTCAGTTCCTCTTGTACCAGCCATGAGAAAATTAGTAATTGGCAGCACCTGGTCCCTGAGAGAAATCCTTACCACTGGTTCAAAAAAAGAAAGAAAATAATGAAAAAAATTAAAACTTGCTGAGGAATCCATAAGGATAAACGTGCCTGTGAATAATCTTGTCATTTCAGATTCCCTCAAGAGCTTATGTCTCTCTATATTTTTTTCAAGTTTTTTTTAAAGATATTTACATATTTTCTATCTTTCTTAAACAGAGATAGCTATCCACAAAACACAAACACAAACTCTCACACAGTATACCACCCACCCATAAGTGTATAGCTATGTATATATGTATAGTCATATGTATTGATCTGTCTCTCTATACTAATATACAAATGCATAAACATATGTATTTAGACAAACAGGAAACATACATAGATAGGTCTCAGGCATTTCCAGATTTTGTGCAAGTCTTCTGAGTGCAACTTACCATTGTATTGTTTGTCAAGATAGAGTCCCTCTAACTTTTGGCCAGCTTCTTGTCCTTTGATACTTTTTTCTGCCAGTCCTCGGTTTTGAACGCTAGGCCTGGATGCTGTCACTGAGCTTGAGCTTCTTGCATTCAGTAGTTTATTGCAGATAAGAGTCTCATGGAGTTTCTGTCCTGGGCTGGCTTTGAATTGTGACCCTCAGATCTCAAACTCCTGAGTAGCTAGGATGACAGTCTCGAGCTACCAGTACCTGGTTCCTTTGCCTCTTTTACCCTTTTTTTGGCCCCACCACAGCCATGGTATCTACCTTCCTATGTTCTCTCCACCTGCCCCCAGACAGGGGTCTGACAGATGCTTTCCACCCACTTATTCATGTCCTCCTCTGTATTGGCTGACAGCTAATACATGCACTCACTTGTCTGGATGCCAAACACAAAGCCATGTGATTGTTTCTCAGTCTGGAACATCCTATCAGATTTATAGCACCACAGAGGGTCAGGTTGATGCTCCTCCCGGGCTTCTTAAATTGTTCTCATATTAATCCACAACACGTTTGTCATCACTTGTCCAGCTAATTCATGGACTAAACCAGCATTCCCTACAAACTTAGATCCCAATACCATGAGGACACTCAAGGGTGCATTAGCAGTGTGACCTGCAGGTGGATGTGAGCCTGTCTAAGTTGGAGGGGATTTCTCCACCACAGGAAATGGAATACAAATTTAGAATCTGCTTTCATGAGGTGACAATCTCTGGCAGATGTTCTTATCAAATGTGGCACTGCCTACTTCCACCTTAAAACATGGGTTGATGACCCAGCATAACAGTGAATGTATTCACCCTGGACCAACACATAGGCTGGGACACTGAACTTTCAGGTAGCATTTGGCTTTGAAGGTCATGAGATCTTAGTCTACAAATGATGAGCCCCCTCCCGTGAGGCATAGCAAACGGAGCCAAAGTTCAACCCAGTTAAGCACCAGATCAAGCTTCCCTTCTTCAGTAGGGTATGGTTTGAAAACTGTGCATAGCTTCTGTTTGAAGCCAGTCCAGAAAGGAAAGTCCATGAAAATCTCATTTCCAGTTAACTGCCAAGAAAAAGCCAAAGATAGAGATGAAGCTCAAGAGAGCTAGAGAGCCATCTGAAAAGAATGGTTACACCCTGCAACATCCTCATTACCTGATCTTGATAACATATCTGCGTGCATCCCAGCATGCAGCCAGCATCTGGGGGTGACAGTGACCCCTGCGCCCATTGGCAATCTGCACTGTCTCTGACATCTGTAATGTGAACCTCATTCTGTTGGGTTTGTGAAGCGGTGTCAACCCTGCAGAAGGAACCAACTGTGCCCTAACTCCCACTGTCCCCTGGGGCCCCTAGCATTCCCCCATCTGCACCCCTCCTGTGGCTTCTGATCCTAGGGAGCCCTCTTGCCCTGTCCAACACTCACATGAAGTGCATATTTCTTCTCCTGGGGCAACTTCTCCACAGAGAGTACATGACATGCCCACTCTCCAGGCACGGGGAGATCCTGCCCAAGTAGCAAATCAGTGATAAGGACATAAAGTGATGAATAGAATTTTAGATCCTGATGGTAGACAGTCTGCAAAATCCAAGGGAGAATGGAATTGGAGGGGACCAGGGATCAGGATGTGGGCATGGAGCTTCCCTGCCAAGGGGGTGGGGGAAGTCACAGGCTGGGGGATGCACAGGATGATCCATGGGCCCTGTGCAGCTACTGGGTCACCCCCTTCTGCATCTCAGCCTTTGTCTTTGAGCTCTGTGATCATCAAGATGTGCACAGTCTGTACTCTGGCTGGCAGAAGAAAGGACCCTGGGAAGACAATTGTAGACCCTTTGTGAGTGTAGGAAGGGGTAGGCTGGACACCCAGTCCAAGAGGAGCTAAAACTGGAGTCGAGGGGTGTGCAAGGAGTGGGTGTGAGGGTTGTGGGCAGTCACAGTCACGGCAGAGGTGGCTCTGTCTGTGGGGTGAGTGCCTCCCTGCAGGCACAGCACTGGACATATCAGAGATCCACATGAAAGGAAAAGCTGGAAATGGCACTAGGGTTCAAATGGTAGAGCATCAACCTTGAACAAAAGAGCTCAGGGACAGTACCCAGGACCTGAGTTCAAGCCTCATGACTGTAAAAGAAAAAGAACCAGGACTATGAGAGGGAACCTGGTACTCTCTTGGTCTAATCAGACACAAGAAGAGGCCGGGATAGGCTGTGGAAAAACACAGAGAACATCTTCCCCCAGCTCATCCTGTCCTGCATGCAGGGACAGCCATGTAACTAGGGCTACGGTGAGATCATCTTCACCCCTGTGCTGCCATCTGAATTGTAGGCCTCTGTCCTGCATGGGGTGTCCTGATGGCTGAGCAGGTGCCCTAACCCTAGATGGAGAGCAGCCACTGACTGTGGTAGCTAAGGAGAGATCTGTTCCATAGCTATCAGGCCACCCAGCATGGGAGCCATAACCACCCCTCACCCAGGTAGAGGCCAATGGTTCTCCAGGTGCTACTAACATTGCCCCACCCCTAGCTCTGGGTACACGTGACATTCCCTCCACAAGGAGCAGGACTAAGTGAAGGATCAGGAAGCTGCCTATGGGCTTCAGATGATGGCCAGGGTGGCACTACAGATGGCCTCACTCTGTCACCACCTTCCCATGCCTCCATCATTCCTCCATCATGCCTCTCTACCTCCCACCCATTAACCTTGGAAACCAATGAACTGGGCTCTCATCATTCCTCTCATCTCTTCACCCACCTTGCCATGCGTCCATCCCTCTGTCACTTCCACCCCACACACATCCCACCACCAGCCACCCTGTAGCTTATGAGGATCCCAGAGGAAGCTCTTGGTGAAGGGCTTGTGACCACAAAACAGTTACTATCACCCGCTCCGGCCTGATCCACCACAGAATAAGAACAGCCAAGCAGGCACACACTGCAGCAGAGTTGCTATGCTGCCACCCTGATTTCTTCATGGCCAGGACTTGGCTCTCCTCAGCCTCACAGCTCAGTAACCAGAACATTGTGCTTTCGCAGAGCCATGGCTTCCAGTCTCCATGGACACAATGACATCAAGGTGATGCCAACTTCCCCATCTCTATATACTTCTAACTATGGGATGGGAGCTGAGGTTCTCTTCTGTCACTCCATCCGTTAAGAGGCTCATGCAGATTTCTCTCCTTTGCCCATCATGGTGACTCTTTGGTTAACAAGTCACTGCTGGGCTTCCAGTTCACCACATATAGAACCCATACTCCAACACTTTTCTTAGAAGGACTGATGACTTTTAAATATTCTCTAGTTTTAAATTTCTACTTCCTTCTCTTTTTCTTTTATATATTTCACTTCCTCACATACTTCTCTTTTTTTACCTTTCTTCTTTCATTCCTGGCCTTGAACTCAAAACCTGGACCTTTTTCTTAGCTTTTCTTAGCTCAAGGTAGCACTCTAGCTCTTGAGCCACAGCTCTACTTCAATCTTTGTTCTTGCTCTAAACTGGGAGTATGAGTCTCATGCATTTTTCCCTTTGCTGGGTTGGTTTTAAACCACAATACTAAGATCAGGATCCTGAATATGCCTCGGATTACAGGTATTATCTAATCAAAACAAATTCCTGATTTCTTTTTTAGACATAACTAATTCTTTCAGGTGAGCCACCAGCCACTCATGCAAGAGCATTGCAAGATCCCAGCATTCATCTTGTCTCCAGTCTTATTCCATCCATCTCACAATGGTCATCTAAAACACCCTGCTGCATGCCTGAAGTCGCAAGGAACGTTCTCAACGCCATGAGAAGCCCCCTTAAGCTCTGCCTCAGACATGCCCAGCCCCCATCCCACTTCCACATGAGCATTTGTTTAGGAGAAATTTCCTGAGTACATCATCATCTTTTCCTCACCATTCAAATTTCATCTTTGGAGTCATTTCTCCCAGACAAAGGGGAACATGATCCATGGTTTGATAGCAGCTCCAGTTTCATAGTCCCAGCCACCAACACCCCCCCCCCCATTACCCTGCCAGACACCTGAATTCAAGGACAATGTTTTCACTCCCCCTGACTCTTATCAAATGTATTAACTTATACAGTGCATTAAAATAATTTTACTAAGTGGAATAAACACATGGCATCAAGCTTCAGAATCTTTGCACCTGAACTTTTAGTGAATAACAGACACACCAGCATTTCTGTAGCCAAGAGAAATCTTAGCTTTGAGATTTCAGCATCCCTGGTATCCAAGTTTGGATGTGCTAACACTGCCCTTAATGGGGCACTTCAATCACACAATCCCACAACAATCAATGTCATTTGACATTCACTGGTAGGTGGTGTTAGGAAAAAGACTGATGTGCCAACTCCATGCTGGCTTGACCAATGCCATCTTCAAACCTGGAGCAAGTGGGGCTCCTCTCTCCATGACACCTTTTGTGTACTACCCCAGGAGGACCTTTACCTTGAGACAAAATTATGAAGACTATCTCTACCAGCAAAGATTCCAGTGAGATGTGCCTACTTGGATAAAGCTAAAATCTCACTAAAGTGAGGTTGTTGGCAGTGCTGGAGCCTGAACTCAGGGCCTGGGCACTAAGCATTTGTACTCAAGACTAGCCCTTTACGACTTGAGCACAAACTCCATTCCCAGCTGTTTTTATTTTTGGTAGTAAGAATCTATCAGCCTTTCCTGTTCTAGGTGACTTGGAACTTCCATACTCAGATCTCAGCCTCGTGACCAGCCTGGATTAAAAGTGTGGATCAGCCATGCGCCACACCTGAGGACTTCTGCCAGCACATTTTTTCCCAAAAATTGGAAGAGGAAGATGAGGGAGGGTTGGGCTCATCCTGCCCTGCATATGAAGGAGAGCATCAGCGCCTGAACTTCATTCCCTGTTGTAGGCTGCTGGAGGAAAAGGAAGCAAATAGGCACAGGCTGGCAGCAGATGCCACAGAACAACTTGTGACCAAGACTCCCAGAGCAGACCTCAGAATCGATGACAGAGTTGGATCTACCCAGTAACAGAGGCAGTGGTGACACCTGAAACTGCGCGTTTGAGCCTTTGCTGCTAGTAAACAGGGCCACCTATGTCTCAATGAGAAAGGTGAGATTTTGGTGGAGAAGGTGAGATTAAACATTATGTATCATGCCAGAAGACAGACTATAAGGGGTCTTTTATTATTCCAAGTGAAATTTTGGATTTCCTCTTCTGTTTCTTTAAAGAATGACATTGGGATATTGATGAATCTTGCACTGAATTTGTAGATAGTCCTTATAAAGATTGCCATTTTTACAATATTACTTCTTCCAAACCAGGAGCATAGGTTTTTGCATTTCCTCAGTTCTGCGTTAATGTCCTTCTCCAGAGTTTATAGTTCCATCAAAAAGGTGCTTTACATTCTAAGTTAATTCCTAGGTATTTTATTTTCTTTGATAGCAAAATGAGTTGCTATCCTGATTCTTGCCTCATTCCTCTCATTTGTTGGCATATAGGAAGGCAGTTGTCATTGAGGGTTAATTTTATACCCTGCTACCTTACCAAAGTTTTATATCAGCTCAAGCAGCTTCGGAGTAGAGTCTATAGGGTTCTTTAAATACAGAATCATGTCATCTGTAAGGAGAGAAAGCTTCAGTTCCTCTTTCCCTTTTCCTCCTTACTCCAGTTAGAATGGCCAAGATCCAGAAATCTAATAACGTATGCTGGAGGGGATGTGGCCAGGAGGGATCACTACTACACTGCTGGTGGGATTGCAAACTCGTTCAACCACTATGGAAAGCACTATGGCAGTATCCCAAAAAGACTAAACATAGAGCTCCCCTGTGATCCAGTAATTTCACTACTTGCCAATCGTCCAGATAGGACATATTAATTCACTAGAACAATAACATTTATCACTGCACTATTTACTATAGCAAAGGTATGGAACCAACCCAGATGCCCGTCAGTTGATGAGTAGATCAAATATGGTATTTTTACACAATGGAATTCTGTGCTTCTGTCAGAAAGAATGACATAGACGAATTTGTAAGGAAATAGAAAGACTGTAAAGTTTAGAAATTAGTTTCTGTCTCCTTCTCTCTCTCCTTCTCTATCTCTGTAAAATTTAGAAGTTCCTGTTTCTCTCTCTTTTCTCTCTTTCTCTCTCTCTTTCTGTCTCTCTCTTTTTGTCTCTCTCTCTCTCTCTCTCTCTCTCTCTCTCTCTCTCTCTCTCTCTCTCTCTCTCTCTCCTATCCTTAGGCTTGAACTCAGGGCCTGAGCTACTTTTGCTCAAGGTTAGCACTCTACCATTTGAACCACAGTGCTGCTTCTGGCTTGCTCTTTTCACGTAGTATTGAGGAATTTAACCCATGCCTTCATCCTTGATAGGTTAGCACTCTACCACTAAGCCACACAGTCAGCTTTTAGAGGTTTCTGACAAAGGTTTTCCTACATGCTATTATTTCTTCTGTGAGTGCTCTTAATGCTTGCTGAAGGTTGACTTTGTTTAGAAGACTTACCCTAATGCTCCCATATACAGAGATTCTATATATAGCTAAATGTTTTTCATTACTCAGAATTTCTCTATTGTGTATGTTCTGAAATGTACTGAAGACTGACTTCTGATTAAAAGTCATTGCACATTTGTTCTATTCATTAGTTTTCTTTTCTTCTATGGGAATCAGGTTTGTGATGAACACAGAAGTATGCCTTCCAGGTCAAACACTTTCCACATTTGTAATATTCATAAGGTTTTTCTCTCCTATGTGCATTTTATACTTAGTCATACGTTCATGATGGATTTTTCATATTCTTATATTCATACGATTTTTATCCTGTGTCTGTGTGGTATCATGCAAACTCAACTATGAGTTCTTCAAAAAAATTTCCCTTTCATTTTATTCATAGGATTCTATCCTGTGGGTGTTTAGTGATAAATCTTGACTTGTGCCTTCTGGGGAAAAGACTGAACATTTGCTACATTCATTAAGGGTTTTATCTTGTGTTGGTTCTGTGACACAAGCTGAGTTTTCTTCCACAGACTAAAAAGTCTTTCCTATTTATTACATTGCTAAGGCTTCTCATATGTGTGAACTCTCTTATGCTTCCTGAAGGGTGAATACTGCACGAAAGACTTTCAACTTTGGTTATATTCCTAAGGTTTCTAATATGTGTGAATTCTGTTATGCCTCCTGTAATGTGACTTCCATCTGAAGGTCTTACCACATTTGATGCACTCGTACAGTTTCTCTCCTGTGTGTGTTCTCTGATGCAATTTGAAGGAAGACTTCCATTTGAAAGACATTCCACATCGGTTACATTCATAAGGTTTTTCTCCTGTTTGAATTGTCTTATGCATGTTGAGGTTTGGCTTCTGTGTGAAGGACTTTCCCCATATGTTACACTCATAAGGTGTTTCTCCTGAGTATATTCTCTGATGAACATTTAGTTTTACCTTCCATTTGAAAGACTTTCCGCATTCACTACATGCATAAGTTTTCTCTCCTGTGTGTGTTCTATTATGCCCATCAAGATATGACTTCCACTTGAAGGTCTTTCCACATTTGTTGCACACATAAGGTTTCTCTCCTGTGTGTGTTCTTTGATGCAATTTGAGGGAAGATTTCTGTCTGAAAGACTTTACACATGGGTTACATTCATAAGGTTTCACTCCTGTGTGTATTCTCTGATGAACACGAAGTTTTCCCTTCCCTTGGAAAGACTTTCCACATTCATTACACTTATAAGATTTCTCTCCTGTGTGTGTTATTTGATGAACTCGAAGGTGTATCTTCTGGGTGAAAGACTTTTCACATTTGTTACATTCATAAGGTTTCTCTTCTGTGTGTCTTCTCTGGTGCAAAGTGAGGTATGATTTCAGTCTAAAAGTCTTCCCACATTTATCCCATTCATAAGATTTCTCTTCTGTGTGAGATCTCTGATGTGTGCTGATTGCTGAATTCTGGGCCGAAATTTTATTACGTTCCTCATATTCATAAGGTTTGTCTTCTCTTGGAGATCGAGGTTGGAGCGTCAGGTCTGACTTCTCAGAAATTAATTTTCACACTTGATGTACGCATCACATATCTCAGGATATTTGCTCTGAGGTATTGTAAGGCGTATTTCATTACTGAATGTTTTCTCACATTCACTACATGTATGAGGAGTCTCTCCTGTGTACATTTTCAGATGTGTAGTGATGGTCGGTGTTAAGTAGAATATTTTTCATCACACAGTACATTTAGCAGTTTTCCTCCCTCCCTGAAGAATTTCTTGGGCAGGGAGAACAGAATTATGATACTGCAGATCTTTTGGACTGTCACAATCATGAATAAAATACTCTGAATAGCCGATGGATTTTTTAAGAACAGGAGACATACGAGATCTATTTGCAGCATGCATCTCATCACGCTTAGGAGACAGAAGCATGTTCTGACACTTAATGAACTCCTCAGTCCTCACCCCTAAGTTGTTACCGTTATTACTAATCAGCTCTGGATTATGTGTAGAGCTCAAATTTAAAGTTGTTGCTAATCTCACGTTTTCCTCCACTTCGATACTACTTGCAACTGCTACTTCACAAAGACATTCATGTGGACTTTCCTGGCAGGTCTTGAACACATTTTCCATTACCTGGACATCTAAAATGAGTCATAGAAAAAAAGACACAAACATACATGAGATACAAATATTCCTTACTGTAAAGGTAATGACTTTACTTTCCCATCCTAAGTGTTAGATATTTTAAAATATAAAAGTGGAAATTGATTTGTGAGAAATATATGATTTTCTCCCTAACCTATTAAGAAAATGATATTTTACAATGACCAATAATGTTTTTCTGTGTTTTAGTTCTCTTTTTATATCACAGGAAATATTTATTGAAATTACCCATCTATGT